>NC_056743.1:919304096-919481596 GCF_019279795.1 Protopterus annectens | reverse complement strand
TATATACTTTATTTTATAAATTGAGAAATCACAATTGTAAGAAGTTACAGACAAGAAAAATACAATAAAAGATTTTATAGAATAAATCTAGGAGATACTGCCATCTAAGCTGCACTAATAGTAACTACATTTATGAAGGTATTACAAAAGTTTGTTTTTTCTTTTACAAAGAATTGCTATGTGTTGACAAAGACGATGTAGCTGACCTCTATTTATGCAGTCATACAGGCAGCAACATTTAAAATTACTTGAGAAAAACATCAACTGCTTGAAAAACATATAACTTTCATTTCTATGCAAAAAAGAAATAGCTCCTCAGTCAGAACCATTCAAGGTGGTGTTTCCTACAGTGATTTAGTAACCTTGAATGCTCCTAGTTGAGATGTGAGTTCCTTTTTATGTGGAAATAAAAGTTATGTTCTAAATAAAGCCATTTAGCTAGATTCCAAAGCTTCTGGGCACTTTCCATTTGCCAAAAACAAAAGTTATGCACTCACCATAATGACAGATCCATGCTGTCCTACTTTTGTCTGGTTCAACCTTTGGGACTTGCATCTGACTTGAATCTGGGTTTGGCACCTTCAAATTCAGGACTCTGAGTCCTACCTTACCCCTAATTCCCTCACCACTATCAAATGATCTCAGATCGAGTTTGCCTCATGTAAGGATATAAGCAACTAGTAATAAAATTAAAGTTAGATAAGAACAATTTTCCATCAGGAAAGTGAGACGAAGAGGGTGCCACATGGAAGGAAAGTAACATGCTGAGGTTAGAGATGAGGAGAATCCTGTAAAGGCTACTTATTATCTAAGGAGCTGTAGGTGATGATTTGGAAGGGTGGAGACAGTGGGAGGGATGTGGAAACAGATGAAAATAGTGCAACACAGATCTATTGTTACAGTGAGTACATAACTTTCGTATCTGAAGTTGTCCATTTTCGTCTGATTCAGCCTTTGGGACAGAATCCCTAGCTACATAATTTCCTTGGTGGAATTAGGGATGGATGTTCCTGTGAACAACAGAGTCAGAGGAGGAATGAGCTCTGGACTGTACAACCAGTTTGCAGTGAGACACAAAGGTATGCATTGTAGACCAGGTAACAACTGCACAAATTTCATCAAATGGAAACTGATGCTGAAAATTGTACAGATTGCCACTGCTCTTGTTGAATTAGCTGTACTTTTTTTTAGAAAAGATTAGACCCAACTTTTCATAAACAAAGGAAATACAGCTTGACAGCCATCTTGAAAGGGTGATCTTTGAAACACCGTGTCCGAGCTTAAATTTAGAAAATACAATGAATAGTTGGTCTGATTTCCTGAAATCCTTAGTTTTATGCAAACAGAATTTGAGTTGTCTATGAACATCAAGTAAGTGCAAAGTATACGCTCCCTTATTAGAAAATTCTGGAAAGAATACAGGCAAATTGATGGTCTGATTTATGTTGGACTTGGATGTCACCGTAGGAAGGAAATAGGGATTTGGTTTTAGGAAAACCCTGTCTATGGTGGTTTACACGAAAGAGTTTGAAATTCTGAAATCCTCTTAGCAGAAGTGACTGCCACCAAAAAGATCCTTTTCCATGTAAAGAACTTAAGATCCACAGAATTTGCTCATTCACAGGGAGACTGTGTGAGAGCTTGGAGCATCACTGTGATATCCCATGGAGGGACAGGTTCTCGAACTGGGGGATGAAGAAGAAAAGCTCCCTTAAGAAAGGCCTTTGATACCTTTAACAAAGCTATAAGAGTTTCATTATGGCCTACATGGAAACTGGAAATGACTGCCAGTTGAACTTTGCTTGTTGAGAAACTAGAATTGGAATAATTCAGAAAGAGTCAATTTCAGAACCCTCATAAATTCTGCTCATAGGAATGAGAATGATGGCTAATGCCATCAACCCTAACAGTTTTAGAAGAAATCATGAGAATGCTGGCTAATGCCATTATCCCTAACAGTTTTAGAAGTAATCGTGCTAGAGGGGATGGATTGGATAATACTTGCATATGCCGACTGGCACACTGAATAAACCCTGTGCAGAGGCAAAGTGGCTATCTGTGTTGTAGTGTTCCAGTAGCCCAATATTATCCTGAGGTCCCCTGTTTTTTTTGGAACTAAAAAGAACCTGGAGTAAACACTGGATCCTATCTGGTCTGGTGGGACCTGTTGGATGACTCCTTTTCTCCAACAGCTTTTCTACTTCTGCTGCTGTGGATTCTAATTAATTTGGGTGACACTACAGGAATCCTGCCTTTTACACCAGGTAATGTTAGAAATGGAATTGAAATATCCTCTGGTTATTATCCTTAACCCAAAATAATTGGAAGTGATAGCCTGTCAGGTTTGAGGGTGTAGGTGATTGCCCCTGACTGCCACCAGAATGCAGCAGTTAGGCAATTGTTCAGAAGCACTGGAAGGATTTCTCCTTGTTTCTGTGGACTACCTCTGCCTCTATGGCAACATCCATTAAAATCACCCCCTCCTCTGCCACTGAGGGGTCTGTTCGAAGAAGCATCTTGGGTAGCACCCTGCGATTTTCCAGAACCACATTTACTTTCCTCCCCTCTGATTCCTGGAGAAGGTTCTCTGAGCTATACAGAAACAGATTCCAACAGCAGAAAGGATCTTACCATCTTGTTCAGTTCTAGTCAGTGTGTCTTTATCTTTCAGACCAAACAATGTGGTACCGTCTAAGGGGGCATTGATGAAGGATGTTTTAAAGTCCTCCTCAAAAATCACACAATTGCATCCAGACATAGCGCCATACAGCTATGCTGCTATCTGCTGTTCTGGCTGTCCCATCGGCTGCATTCGAAAGCAGGTGCACACAGATGCAGAGATGTTTGAAATAGAAGATAAGGTAGAAGGCTGGGATTTCCATGGTCTTCTGGATATCTGTTGGCAAGTTACCTGAAAGGTAATCTCTTTGGTCAATTCTCTTTGGAATCAAATGATGTGAGCCATGTAGTTTAGCACTCTCAAGGACAAAGTTGCAGAAGCATATGTTCATTTTCCAGATCTGTCAAAGTCCTGGACTTCCTGTTAGGGGGATAGACAGATGACCTTTCCACTTGAGACTTCCTTCTTCATGGCTGCTGCTATGATCATGGCATCCACGGGGAGACCTTTATTGCAATGAGGTCTGTCGTTCAATGTGGCTAGAAAGCTATTAGATTTCTAAGGTATGGCATTGCTGGATCAAGCTGCTTGCAGACCCTCTGATTCATCAGATCAATGACGGCATCAGGGGGCCAGACCAACCATATGGTAGGACAGCCAGATCCACAACCCTTCAGAAACACAGATTCCTCCAGGGAAGCCATATCTGTGGACCATCCTCCTTTCTATTTGACCAGTTCTAGAATTCCTCTGAAGGAGATGTCTCTAAAGGGGATGTAGGGGAGCCTTCCCCTTCCTCCAAATCTGTATCTTCTGTGACAGATTCTGAGATGAATTGAAATGCTTCTGTTTACATGTCTGCTTTAGTTGGGGAATATCTGTCGATGGGTCTGAATCAGACTGAGAACTCAAAGACAGTACTTCCCCAAGACGTTTGGAAAATGGTTGTCCCTATCAACGTGAAGGAGCAGATTCAGGACCAGAATACGTCTGAGTTCGGGTGAAATCTGAATAGGATGGCAGCACCTCATCTCTTAACCATGATAGGACCTGTTGGACAAAAAAAGGATACCATGTAGCCTGCAACGAGCTATAAATGAGCTAGACACTTTGTCAACACTACTGGTGCAGTGATAGTCCAAAGGGTAAGGCAGAGAAAGTTCAGTTGCAGAAGCTGAGCTTACCACAAAAGTATTTGAATAATCACTGGTGTAGCCTTAGCTACATGGGTTACATCTTACGAAGGATATAACAGCCAGCCAGCTTCCTAAGCTTCAGGACACATTTAATGTGCACAAACTGTCAGACAATTCCCGCTGAGCTGTCTAAAAGACAAGTTTGGGTGCAAAGTCCTTCAGAAGTTTACTGCCAGCAGAGAGAGAAAGAGGTTGAGCCCTGTAAGGACAATGCTAGGAACAACAAAAAATAAATGTTAACTTTCCAAGATGGCTGCACACTGAGTAACAGATTAATTTCAGCTCTCCCAGTGTGAAAACAGAAACTCAAAAAAGAGAGATGGTGAATTTGTCATTTTGCGTAAATTTCAGTAACTGGCTAGTAAGTGCATTGTCTGGATGCCAGCAAAAAAGAAATTCAGAGAACCTGAAAGAAAATAAATCACAAAAAGGGAGGAGAAAGCACTGGCTGGGAATAATCCTGCAGCTGTTCAGTAAAAGGCAGTTCAAGCACCAGCTTTGTTGCAAGACATGAATTCTAATAATCTAGATAAAAAAGTCAAATATGCTGATTAAAATAAATGAAACACGGAAGGAGTTTATCAACTTAAATAACAAAAGTCTGGAAAAAATGGAAGAAGCTTTAAACAAATATACATATGAGCTTATACAACTGCAAACATCAGAGGTTGAAATGAAGAAAAGCCTGGCTGAGTATGAGACTGCTCAAGAAGAGATGTTTCAAAAGATGGGAGAATTACAGGACACAGCACGTAGGGAAAACATGAGATTTTCTGCTGTACTGGAGAAACTGGAAGGAACAGGCTGTGTTAATTTTATGAAATCACAAATAAGCAACTAGACTGGTATTCCACAGCAGGAGTTGTTAATTGAAAGAGCATATTGTGTGTATGCTCCAAACCTAGCCATGAGAAAACAGCCCACACCTTTAATAGTAAAGATGCAATCCTACCAGCAGAAAGAGTTGACTCTGTCAAAACTCTGGCAGAAGGACAAAGAACTAAAAGTGGGAGACAGTAGACTGTGGAAAATTATTACCCACTGTACACCAGGCAGAAGAGGAGTACATTTATTCCAGAAATCAGGGAATGTCAAGAAGCAGATGTAAGATTCAAGCCGCTGTGGCCACCTAATTTCACAATATTTTTTCCTGGACAGTCAAAACCGTTTTTTTTTTTTATGCAGAACATACTAAGGAGGAAATACAAAGGTTTGTCTGGCAAAAAGTTAGTTATCAAACAGAAAGGGATTATTATTTTTCTGATAATAAAGCATAAAGAAACTGTGCCAGTGAAACCTTTCCATTGTTCCAGAGGAAGATGCCTGAGAGACAGAAAAAAGCACAGGAGTTAACAAGAAGAACCAGGAGTATACTGGAAATGAACCAGAGACTGGATTTGGGTGATGGAGATCAACAGGAAGAAAACCAGCAACTCAAAATTGATGAATAAATCTGGGAATACAAAGTATTAATTACATCTGTAAAGTATGATGGAATAAGAAAACAGAAATATTGGAATTTGTTGACTTTGTTAAACTTGTAGAGGACTCTAAAGCATATGCCCTAACTCGTCATTGATGTTTGGAAAAACATTTAGGAGAGGAGAAGATGAGGTAAAGAGTTAACTGTAAGTAAAACAAAATTTTCTTCTTAATAGTATTTGTATATGACATGGCATATACTGAATACTATAATGTAAAGCTTTATCAGTTATTTTTGTGTGTAATAGGGATACTAAAATAAACATGTATCCCTGTTTTTTCATTCTCCTTTGCTTTTCCTTGTTCAGTTTTAAGAAACAGAGGCACTGCATTGTAAAAGGAGAAGAAAGCCTGGGCTAAACAGCATGACATAAGAAAAAAATATATGATTTTTCTTACTTTTGCATGGGGAATGACTGAATTAAGGCCCTTGTACTCATTTAATAATAAGCTTTAAAGGAAATAAAACAACACTGAATATAATGAAAAGCTTCACTCTAGCACATAAATGTTCACAGTGCAATATCTATAGTGGAGGGCAACTGTATATCTGGTTTATACGTTTTTATGGAGACAATGTTTTCTAAAAGCATTTAAGTTGTTTTCGACATCTGGGAGAGGAATAATGATAAGACGAACATACAGCAATTAGTGGAAGTAGAAGCACAGGCTGTATCATGCATCTTAGCATGGATAATCTTCATTATAGGTTGATTCAAGCCTGTGAGTGTGGCTGTCAATCTAGCACAACTGCTCCTATTTGGAGGGTTAAACATTTGAAGATGTATATAGTTTTGTGTGTGTTGGCATTGAGTTTTAATAGATTTTGGGGGTGTTCCTTGGGTATGCTTGTTTTTTTTTTTTTTGATTAAGGGTTTTCATAAAAACAAAATGTTTTGTACAATGTGACACAGGTTCAAATGGATATGACAACAAAGAACTGTATAAAAGATCAAGCTGCCAAACATGAGTGCATGCATTTAACACAAAAGCTGAAACTTGACATTTCAAAAAAGCTGTTATACATAACAGACGGGAATAACAAGTTATCATAATAACACTTTCCATATTATCTTGAAATGTGAATGGTCTCACAGATATATACGAAACAGAAAGAGAAGTGAACTATATAAAAAATGCAGAGTGCAAATACGTATGCTACAGGAGACACACTTGGAAAGAATCAAGCATGTGAATTTGATAAAGAAAGGATTTCAGAATGGTTATTCAGCAGAATATCTGGGACAAAGAAAAATGAAAGTACTTATATTAATTGTGAGAGGAGCTCCAATAGTGATAGAAGAGGGAAAAGATAATAATGGTTGATTTGCAGTACTAATGGACTACTGGCAAGGGAGAAGGATTAAGCTGGTATGTATTTATATTCCACCTAAAACTGCTAAAATGGAGCTCAAGAAAATTCTGGGAGAAATAATCAGCTTTCAGCAGGGAATGTTACTTACAGGTGGGCACTGGAATTTGATTTGCAACAGTGAAAATGTATCTGGGAGCCCTAAAAGGGAAATATGACAAAGTAGGGTAGGTTTTTAAAGAAATTTATGAAAATAGTTGATATGGAAGATGTGCATTCAGTAGTAGGAGTTTGGAGAGAATTTACATATTACTCCCAGTGGTACAAAAACTGGGCCAGGCAAGACAGAAATTATATTTCACAGGAACATGTGCATTTAATTGAAAGCTCTGATACATATTGAGTAACTATTTCAGATCATGCACGAAAAATAATTAAATAAAAATGCAGGGTAATGAAATAAAAATGAGACATTGGAACTTCCCCACCTATGTGTTAAAAAGAGAGAATTTAAGGAATGGCCAGTAGAAATTATTCAGGGGTTATTAGGGAATACAGAAAATTCTTCTGAAAATATAGCTAGGAAGTAGGATAAAATTAAAGTGGAGTTTAAAAATAGGGTGGCGATACAAGAAAAAGAGATATGGTTAAGAAGTAACAAGAATTACTTTGAGGAACTGACAAAGGTTAAACAGTTGCAGAATAGGGGAAATCTCACAGAACAAAAAGAGGTGCAACTGCAGACAGCTAAAGAGAAAATAAGCGGGTAGCTCGATAATATGCATACGTTTAGAAAGACTGCTGTTAAGCAACTGTTTTTTTAATCATAGCTCCAGAGTACAAAAACATTTAGCACAATGGTTTAGGCAACAGAAAGCAGAAAGGGTTGTTTTCAAGCTTAGGGAGATATAACAAGAAAAAATAACCAGAGATCCTGTACAGGTATTAGAAATATTGCAAACATTTTATGAAAAGCTATATAAAGCAGAGAAATGTGGAAATCAAGAAAAATACAAATGGAAAGGTTTATGGAATAATTAAATATACCAAGGTTAGAGGCCAATGATGCTCAATTACTAACAGTTAGGACAGGCGGAGATGAGATAAGAATTGTGATGTATAGCCAATCTACAGGAAAGTCCCCAGGAATAGATGGTATTCCTGTGGAAGTTTGGAAGCTAGGGGGGAAGAAAGTGATAAAAGATCTGGAATGTTTTGTTTAACAGTATTTTAAAAGGAGGAGAAGCACAAACCTCCTAGAAGAAAGCAGTGGTGGTTGTAATACCTAAAGATGCTAAATACTCATCAGATCCAGCTTCATATAGGCCAATTCCGATTCTAAACCATGATTATAAAGTGTTTATGTTTATAATGGCTAAAAGAATGGTAGAGGTCATGCCAAAATTTATAGATATGGATCAATGTGGTTTTATGGAGGAAAGCCAAGCATTTGACAACATTAATAAAAAGTACAGTTGTGTAAAATCTTACCATAACAGTACATGTCCTTCTCTTCAGTGTTACAGTATTCTCCCCAGTAGGGATCTCCTGCCAAGTATAGCCCAATGTCCGGCCAGTATACTAAAGCCTTTAGATCTTGCATATACCATATGTCACACATATACTCCACATACAAGACATACGGCATAAAGGTGATTATGGACGCAATTATCCAGAACTGAATTGCCCTAGAAGAAAAAGTCTCTATAGGACAAAAACAATATGGTTGGAAAAGGAAGACCTTCAGCCAGGAGGAGAACCAAAACAAAATCCACAACTAAACCCAAAAGAAATAATGGGGTTGGAAAGAGGGAGCAAATACGGATACAGTGAAAAGAAGGACATCTACTGTTATGGTAAGATTTTACACAATTGTACTATGTTTTTATATATCATTGCTGCAGTATTCTTCACAGCAGGGAAAGTACAAAAGCTCAAGAAAAGGACTGGGAGGTGAAAGGCTGGGAAAAGCCCTCAATAAACCCATGCAAAATGGCTCGAGCAAAACCTGCTCTGGCCCTGGAAACCATATTCAGTTTATAATGCTTAGTAAAGGCATGCATTGAACACCAAGTACCAGCTTCAAGGATGGCATTGGTGTCTAACCCTAAGCATCAGAAGAGGCAACAGCCTTAATGGAGTGAGCTCTAAAGGAAGTAGACAGACACTTGCCATGAAACTAGACAGACATTTGCCATAAAAAGAATAACTCTCTATCCTGTGAGCGAAGTCACTGTGTGAACTGTTAAACCGAGGAATGGCTTACATTGGACAGTGTAAAAAGAAAAAGTAACCGAAAAGAAATTATAAGTAGGTGCTTGCTAAGGATAATAGTATACCATTAATGAACTACCAAACATTAGAGTAAACATCACTCCTACAGTGGTGGAAAAAAAAAACTTCTGGAACTGGAGAGTACTCCACCAGGAGCAACAGCTGCATTCTTCTTGCTTACCCGACATGAGTTCCCCCCTCCCCCCAATACAGTCTGTACCTTCTAGCAACATTATAGTTAAACTTTCACCCTATTCCACAGTGCTTAATTACAAAACCCTGGTTCCTCAATTAAATAACTCTACAGTATACTTTATACTTTTATTTAAATACAACCCGTCAATTTATGGTTTAAACTGTGACTAGAATAACAAGATACTGGTGACAATCAGTGCAAGAGAACCTACTATCTAGAACTAGAAATAGCAGCCTCTGTTTGGTTTTTGATTAGTGCACATTGACCATGGTCACAAACTACAATTTGAATTGGATATCCTGGCCTGTCCTGGCTGAGTAATCCCTCCCCCCTCCCTCCTAGCATCCTATACTGGCTAAGAAAAACAGTTATAAGTTACGGGCGCCATATTTGAATCTGCACTGCAGCTGTTCATTTCCTTCGGCAGTCGAGTGCCCCTAATGTAAGCGTTCTTAAATAGAAGTGACTGTCTTATTATTGTAATATCATTACTGTTCTTACTTGTACTACTAAAAATTCTTGAAAAGATAACTGCAATGCCTAGGGTACAGTCCGGCTAATGTTTTTAACGTCTGAGACTACTTACTGGTTATATTTGATTTTACTCTGTTAACCTACTGAATTTTTGCCAAGGTGTTCATGTAATAGCTATAAGTAAATAGTGAAAGTGGATTTTTCTGATACTTGACATGAAAGCTGAGATATTGCTAGCTAACAATCTTCATTTCTGCTCTCAGTATTTCTCTCCTCATACTGATCCATGCCAACTCCCTCTACTATATGAAATGCTCACTTCCTCCAAAACCCTTACCCAAGTGATAACAACACAACCCAACCCAATGTAACAAGTTTCTCCAACATCTCATCATCAACATTCAACTGCAGTAGTGTATCAGCTCAAAAATACAAACTTCTCCCCATAAATAAACTCAAAATAACCCCTAATACTTTATCCAAGTCCTTTATTAAATCCAATTACTTCGCATACACTATAATTCACCTCCTGTTATTATTTCAAAGCTGCGATATTCACCCAAATCCTGACATTTCCCTCTCCCCCAATACAAACCATTCCCCCTCTCCTTCCTTAAACACAGCCACAAATACTTGAAACCTTAGTATGCTAACAATCAACATAAGGAGTATCTGTAAAATTACTGAATTTCATACCTGGCTGTCTCAATACAACCCTGACATGCTAGCTGTTACAGAAATATGGCTAAAGTCACATATATTAGACATTGAAATAGTTATAATACCCTTCGAAAAGACATGACTCACAAGGAAAGATGGCAGTGTAGCTATAATCTATTGCAGCTCTTTAACCATTTCATCCTTCCCCAAACCCGTCCCCACCTTCAGCAATATAGAATTTCTATTAGTATCATTACAAATAAACAATACTAAAAACTTATGCATAGCAGTAATATATGTTCCCCCAGGCCAAAATATATCTACTCTTGAAAACTTTCTAGCCTGGACAAGCCAAAATATAGCCAACAAAACCATTATTCTAGGAGATACTAACATCAGCTGGGAAAACCTAACCTCAGACTCCCCTGCTAATTGTATTAACCTGTACAGGTTCACACAACTGATCATATGCCCCACATGAATACTAAACAATCAACCAAAATCCACCCTTGATTGGATCCTAGTTTCAGATCCACAAATATATTCTAACACTGGCACCCTCCATAACATTCTCAGCGACCATCTATCTGCCCTTACACATAGAACCATACTCAGGTACCAAAATCCCACTTATATAGACCATCCAGAAAACCTAACTAATTTTAACCAAACAGCCTTCAACAACACTCTAACCACTTATAATTGGACTCTACTAAAATCCCTAAAACTAAAAGAAGGAGTAGATTATTTTAATAAGACCTTCCTTAATACCCTAGATACTTTAGCCCCACGCCGATACAAAAGAAATAAACTCAACCATGCTCCCTGGCTTACCAAGCCAACTAAACAAATGCTTCGGTCAAAAGACTGAGCCTGGATAATGTGGCATAAAAACAAAATTCCAGCAACTGAAATTAATTTCAAACAACTTTGTAATAAAGCAAAGAAATTAGTAAAAAATGATAAGAAAGATTACTTCTCACAAAAATTATCTAGTTCAAGAAATAACCCCCAAAATTTAGGAAATCAGTGTCTTCACTACTTAATCCTGGGACAACACAAAACCCATCACCTTTCCCAGACAAAGACCCACAACAAATAGCCAATATTTTCAACTCCCACTTCATAGATAGCATCGCTAAACTTGTCAACGAACCCCCACCCACAACCAAAGAAATGCCCAAAAAGATGGCTACCTCAAACTCAACTCCTAAGGATTACAGCACAGACCCCTCATTCCACAATGATACAAACAACAACACCCTACCAGTTCCAACTGGGTCTATATTAAATCAGCGAACACTTAAAAAACGAATGCTGATTTATCGACCCCATGTAAGCGAAAGCTTACAATCCCGAAAGCTTGGAACAGCGATTTTTTTCCCAGGGGAAAAAAATCGCTGTTCCACAAAAAAAAAAAAAAAAAAAAAAAAAATTAATTAAAATAAAAACGTCAAAACATTACGTAAAGTGGGGGGCTTCATCCCCACATCCCCCCTACTTAAAGGGCAACCGCACCCACAGCCTCAAAAAACATGTTTATTTCATCATGGTTTGGTGTTTCCTACATTTTAACACCACTCTGGGACTATTTAGAGCTTTTTAGATATTTTTATATGCAATTTCTGACTCTGACCACATGGGGTCTGACATCTTGAAATAATTCTGACTGTTTAGTCTGCCTCTAAGTATCCCAGAATGCATTGTTTGTCTCCAAAAAATTGCATCAGATCTGCCACATTTTCTCTAAAGCTCCTGTCATTCCACTGGTTTTGCAGGCATTCACTGCTGTGTTATAGTCACCTACTTTTGGTTAAAATTGTATCTTTTTCAATGACTATTTCAAACACAAGCAGGGCAAATGCTACAGAACAGAATTGAAAAGTGCATTGTATTGCTCTTTCTTCTTAGAAATGCTAACTTGATTTCTTTTTTGAAGGCTGAAATCTAGTTCTTTAAGGTATCTCCCCTCCCCTTCACTCCTATCTTCCCTAGCTGTCAAAGAGCTAAGGGTAATTTGACCCATCATCTGCATGTGATTGACAGCTCACAGCAGGTGACCAGACTAATGTATTGTTTTCTTGTCAGCCTTTCCTTCCTTACAGTGGGAGATTTTTTTTGTTGCATTCCTCCTGTCAAATTTAGAACCAAGCTCTAAAGCACTGGGAATAATCACTGTTTTGCAAAGCATCAAACTCCCACTTATTTTTCCTTCCTGTTTGATTAAATAGCTAACAAATGATGCACTATAAACACAAAATATTTCACAGACTTGCATGACAGCACTCACATGCTTTTTTAAAGTAGTAATTTAAAAAAATTACGGTACTGCATACTTCTTGTAATCTGATGTAGTGTTGTCGATTAATTGTGACAGACATCTGCTTCTTATGTAAAAACATGCAATTAATGTCTACGCATGGTCATTACAAATTTATGCTTTTAGTTTTTGCAGCTGTTACTGTGCTTCTGCATGTACTTTGTCACATATCGGTAGGGCTCTTCAGAAAAGTGAGATTATAGTTTGACATTTTTGCTAGGTTAAGAGTGGGCTGGGCAAGGCAGCTCTGACATCATAATGTGGGTGGTCCACTGGCTCTTCTACACAGCATGCAAATCAGGCAGGGATTACATCACTTTGGGGGAGGAAAAGTACAGTTTTGTACCTACCATAAATGTAGATGTCCGATAGGTATGCATCTGCAGTCATAGCATATGGGTTGTCCTGCCTCAGGCAGCCCTTCGGTCGGCCGGATTCCAAAGTCTGGGTCTGGCCTCGGCTGATGTCGCACTTTTCCCAACGTCAGAGCTTCTGGGGTATAAAGGCATCAGCCAATGCCATTTTCCTCAGTGTTTCTTGCCCCAGATGCCAGGTGCCCTCTAGGAAGGCTAAATTTGGATAAATGTTGAAAGTTCCAAACAGTAGTAAACAATATATATATATATATATATATATATATATATATATATATATATATATATATATATATATATACACAAACAAACAAATACACCATAATAGATTCCCCCAGCTAGCTGAAAGAGGGGTAAGCACCCTAGGAATACCACAGAGGGGAAGGAGGGTGGGTAATCTTGACTGCAGATGCATACCTATCGGACATCTACATTTATGGTAGGTACAAAACTGTACTATGTCCTTCAAGGATGCATCTGCAGTCATAACATATGGGTAGAATACCATAGCCAAACTGGGGGAGGAGGTACTAAGATAAGGATGGTGTAGTTAAGATCCCCTGTAAAACTGCAGTAGCAAAACCTGCTCGGGATCTGGAGTATAAAGGTAGATTGTAATGCTTGGCAAATGTATGCACGGAGCTCCAAGTAGCAGCTTCTAAAATGTCCTTGGTAGCCACCCGTCGTAGGAAAGCTGTAGTGGTGACTGTGGCTCTTGTGGAATGAGGCCTGATATTTTCAGGAGCTGTCTTTCCATGAAAAGAGTAGCAAAAGCAAATGCAATTTCCTATCCATTTTGAAATTGTCTGTTTGGAAATTGCTTTTCCTTGCACCCCAGTTGCATATGCTACAAAAAGTTGGTCAGTTTTTCTGCTGGTTTTAGTTCTGTCCAGATAGTAGTGTAGTTGTCTGTCTACGTCCAAGGTGTGCAATAGTTTTTCCCCCTTGTTCTGTGGGTTAGGGAAGAACGTAGGCAAATGAATAGCTTGGTTCAAGGATACCCTGGATACCACCTTTGGCATGAAAGTAGGATTGGTTCTCAGAGACACTCTATCCTGGTGAAAAATAAGGAAAGGCTGCACTGCCATTAATGCCTGTAACTCGGATACTCTTCTTGCTGAAGTGATTGCCAGAAGGAAAGCAGTTTTCCAGGATAAGAACTGTAAGTCTGCTGATGCTGCTGGTTCAAAAGGAGGTAGTGTCAACTTTTCCAGCACAAAATTGAGATCCCATGCAGGCAGAGGGGGGGGGGTCTCCTTGGAGGTTTTACATTTTTGATCCCTCTTAAAAGTTGTCTGAGAAGAGGGTGAGAGAAGATAGGAGGATCCATATTGTATTCTGCTGAAATTGCTGAAGCATGAATCTTAATGGAAGAGTAGGACAGGCCATTGTGGAACAATTCTGCTAAGTATTCTAGGATGTGTGCTAGGTTTGCCACTGTGACATCTGTACCCTTTGATGTGCTCCAAATGAGGAATCTCTTCCATTTAGCTGAGTATGTCTTCCTTGTGGAGGGTCTGCGAGCCTCCAGGATAATGTCCTTGACCCTCTCAGATAAGACAGTTTGGTTTGGTTTTAAGCAATTTTCCAGGCAGTTAGCTACAGTGTTTTCAAGTTTGGATGCAGGGTCTTGAAATTGTTCTGCGTTAGAAGAAGAGGCCATAGGGGTAGAGGCCATGAGTTTGCCCGAGACATGCTTCTCAGTAGCGGATACCAGTGCTGCCTTGGCCAGTCCGGAGCTATTAGTATCACCTTTGGCTGTTCCTCCCTGATCTTCAGTAGAACCTTGTACATCAATGGGAGAGGTGGAAATGCATACACTGTTAGGGCATTCCAGCTGAACAAGAGAGAGTCCACCCTCCAGGCTTGTGGGTGGTATGTCCTTGAGCAGAATTTCTTCAGTTGGTGGTTGAGTGGGGAGGCGAACAGGTCTATCTCTGGCATTCCCCATTTCTTTGTTATGAGTTTGAAGATGTCTGGATGCAGCATCCATTCGTGAGCATCCGTGGTAGTTCTGCTTAAGCTGTCTGCTAGTGAATTCTCTTTTCCTGGTACGAATTTGGCCTGCAGCTGGATATTGAGATTCAGGCCTAGGTTCCACAGATCCATTGCCATCTGGCATAGAGGGTAGGAATGCGTGCCTCCCTGTTTGTTTATGTACCACATGACCGTGGTGTTGTCTGTCCTTATCAGCAGATGTCCTTGCTGGAGGAATGATTTGAATGCCTCGATTGCATGCTTCACTGCCAGCATCTCCTTTTGGTTTATGTGCAAGTTTAGCTGGTCTTGAGACCATAGGCCTTGGATACATTTGTCCTCCATGTGTGCTCCCCATCCTAGGTCTGAGGCATCCGTGGTGATGGTCTGCCTTGGTTGTGGTTTGTTGAAAGGCAACCCTCTGTTGGACTGGCAGGTCTGAGCCCACCACAGGAATTCCTTCTGAAGGCATGGAATGATTGGTATCATGGTTTCTAGACTGTGCCTGTGTTGAGACCATACATTCCTTAGGTACCATTGTAATTTCCTCATATGCAGCCTGGCATGCGGGGTCAAGATTATGCAGGATGCCATGTAACCCAGGGCCTGCAGGACTTTCCTTGCAGTAAGCTGAGCTTGTCTTGTCAAAGTCATGAAGTAATCTGGAAGTTGCTTTTGTTTTTCTTCTGTGAGAAAAGCCATCTGAGTTATTGTGTCCAGATCCGCACCCAAAAAGGTTATCCTTTGGGATGGCACTAGTCTTGACTTTTGGATGTTGACTGTGTATCCCAAGGCCTGTAACAGGTGTATGACATAGGCCAAATCCTTTATCAATTTTGTCTTGTTGTCCGCTTGTATTAGGCAGTCGTCCAGGTATGGGTAGATTTGAATTCCCTGAAGCCTGCAATGTGCAATTACTGATGCCAGGCATTTCGTGAATACTCTGGGCACAGTAGATAAGCCAAAGGGCAATGCTGAGAATTGATAATGCTCTGATCCTGCAAGAAATCTGAGGTATCTTCTGCAATCTGGTCGGATAGGGACGTGCAGGTATGCCTCCTTGAGATCTAGAGTCACCAGCCAAGACTCCTTGCCCAACATGGGAAGAAGTTGCTGTAGGGTCAGCATTTTGAATTTTGGCACAATGAGATATGTGTTCAGTGCGGACAAGTCAAGAATAGGCCTCCATTGGTTTTCTTTTCTTGGTACAAGGAATAGTCTGGAGTAAAATCCTTGGCCTTGTTCCATAGATGGTACCCTTTCTATCGCTTTCATCTGAAGTAAATTGTTGATTTGTCTTAAAGCCTCTGGCTTCTGGTTTGGTGGAAGGTTTGGCATTCCGCTCCTTTTTGGTAAAGTGTGGAAGTGAAACCTGTATCCTTTGTCTATTGTTTGCAATGTCCATGTGTCCTTTGTAATGCAATGCCAGTTTTTTGAGAATAAAGCCAGCTTTCCGTCCAAGGGTGCTTCCAGTTGTTCCCTGGTAGGCAGAATCAGAGTCAAGTCATTGTGTCTGTCCTGTGGAAGTGGTTGTAGTTGCAGCTGTGGCAGTACTCCTCTCGTTGGCAGGCTGCCACTGACGACCCCTGTAGGCACCCTTTGATTGACCTCTGCCTCTTGGGCGTCTATTCCTGCCCCTCTGTGCTCTGGAGGTGTCTGGAAAGGACCAATTCTTTGAAGGCCAGTTTCTGCTGAACCTCGGAGGTTGAACCTGCAGAAAATCCTTTACTGTTTGCACAGATTTTGCTTTTTCTTCCACTTTCTTTAGAATCTCCTGTGCAGGGGAGCCAAATAAACTTTGTTTCTCCATTGGAGCATCTAGGAGTTTAGCCTTGACATGGTCTGGCAAGGATTGCTCTTTAGCCAGGCATGCCTACAATTACTGCCCCAGTCATAGCTGATCTAAATGAAGCCTCCAGTGCATCATAGCCACATTTTAAGAAATGATTACTGACCTGCTGAGAGTTGTGTACCAAATCCTGAAGGGATTTACGGTCTAAAGGTTCAGGAGAAGAAAGCTTTTTATTCAGCTGATCTAACAAATATTCTTGGTACTGTATCATATGGAATTGACAGTTTAAAGCCCTGGCAGAAAGAGTAGCAGATGTATAAACCTTTTTACCCCATCTCTCTAAGGCTCTTGACTCTCTTTCAGAGGGTAGGGGATTTTTGGCAGTGGCAGCTGCAACACCTTTTGGGCCCTGAGAAATAGTTTCTGGGTCTGCAGCATGGGCTTTATACAGGTGGAAGTGAGAATCCGGGACCCTGTAATATCTGTCAGGTTTGGCAGGGGCTGGGGGAAGAGAATCAGGGGCAGAACTGACATCATTATACACATCATCAATTACAGTTAGCACAGGTGGTATGGCTAAGGGCCTATGCTGGGGCAAATGTAAAAAAGTCCTTAATCTTTTTCTAGAATCAGAAAAATCCTGACCCTGCCATTGAAAGTGTTCCCTCATTGAGTGCAAAGTCTCCCCAAAGGAAAATTCTTCAGGAGGGGAGGCCGAAGGAATAGAGTCTTCTGCATCTGAATCCTCATAAGGCGAATAGGCCCCTTCCTGATGGTCTGACAATTCAGATCCATCCGAGGAGTAATCAGAGGAGAGAGGTTCAGAGGGTTCAGTCCTAGGCCTTTTGTAAGGTGGAGGTTGGGAGGCCCTGTCTGGGTGAGGTTGGGAACCCCTAATCAAGGATATAAGGTCCTCAGCAAGACTGAGAATCTGAGAACTTGAGGAAGGCCTCTGAGAAGTAGATTTGGCAGGTAAAGCTTTTGAAATTTTGGCAGCTTTAGCCCTGGAGAAGGCCTTAATAGACATAGAAGCAGGGGGCCTAGCTGCCCCACGTGCAGGTGTAGAAATGTCCAAGGGAATGGTGTCGGACAATTCTTGTGCGCTAGCTTCGGTAGGGATTTCTGAAGCCGACTCAGCCGGGGCCTCTCTGGCCTCGGTTGTCAGAGGTATGATTTCGGTAGAAGTAAGAACCGAGGACTCGGTTTCAGCTGAAACCGAGACACTCGCGGTAGGCCTAACCGTGGTTTCAGCCGAAACCGTGGGCCGCGAGTGTCGGTCCTTTTCCCTGCGGTTTTTGGCCATAGTCGGAGTCTCCGACGGCATTTTATATGCAAAGCGGATCCGAAAAACTCTTCTGCAAACTCCGACCGACGTCTAAGAGTCCATCGGTTGAAGGAGGCACAGGCTAAACAAGCTGATACGTCGTGGTCTGGGCCTAAGCAAGGAAGGCAGTAAGAATGGAAATCCTTATGAGGTATTTGTTTCCTACAAGTTAAACAATTATTTACTTTGTCTGACATCGGCTGAGGCAAGAAAGAGTCCCCAACGGGGTACTTAGATTTTTTCGAAGTCTTCGGTAGCTGAAATCTCTGGATCTGACCGACCGGCACTTGCGAACAGCTTCTGCTTCGGGCACCGCGCGGCAAGAAAGACTGAGGAAAATGGCGTTGGCTGATGCCTTTATACCCAGAAGCTCTGACGTCGGGGAAAGTGCGACATCAGCCGAAGCCAGACCCAGACTTTGGAATCCGGCCGACCGAAGGGCTGCCTGAGGCAGGACAACCCATATGTTATGACTGCAGATGCATCCTTGAAGGACATCGTCCCGGGAGCTAGAGCAAGAGCTCTGCCAGATCTGACATCATCATTTCAGAGCCAGCTAGAGCCAGCTAGAGGTTGTTCAACTTGGTTTTCAAAGTGAAAGTAAAACAGTACAGAAAGGTAGGAAGCCTAAAAGGGAAATCAGTTGAGTGGATTCGTTTTTAAAGCTGCATGGGTGATTTTTCGAGGCTGTATCAACGAACAGGGGACTAAAAGAGACAGCAAGTTTAGCAATCTGCATTAATATCCCGTTGTTTTCCTTTAAATATACCAACTCCAAGATCGCACTACAGTGAGGAAAATGGCAAAGTAATGGAGGCGGCCAAGCGATTTCTTATATGCCATTTTGCTATTTTGCTGTTTCGTGCTTTCAAGTTCGATCAAGACACATTCGAAGGATTGCTTCTTTGATTATATAACAGGAACCCTTCCAAATTTCTCCTTAAAACTCGTGCCCACCTCAAATTATTAAATAAATTAAGATCTTGCTCCTTATCTGCCAACGATCTCTCCACCGAATATCTGAAACTTGGTGCAAAGCAATAGCTTACCCTATCAGTATCCTAATTAATACAGCTATTGCTGAGTCCATAATCCCTCAAATTTGGAAAAAGTCCATTACAACCCAATTGCACAAAGGTGGAAACACAAATGACTTTACTATCATCCCATTTCCATTCTCTCTCCATTATCTGAAATATTAGAAAAATGTATACAAAGTCAATTACTAAAACACCTCTGTGATAACAATCTCCTTGCCCCTATTCAACATGGTTTTCAACCTGCACATAATACTACAACAGCCCTACTGTCATTCACTGATACTGTGAACAAGGCTTTTTACAATGGTCTATTAACATCAGTACTTTTACTGGACCTGTCCAAAGCATTTGACACAGTTTCACATACTAAATTAATTCAGCAACTTGCAACTTTAGGATGCTCCTAACATACCTTTACCTGGTTCGCCAACTACCTAAACAATAGACTACAATCAGTTAAATGGCAAAACAAACAATTTGAATACATAGTCAATAAAACAGCCGACCCACAGGGTTCTATTCTGGGACCTTTGCTTTTCAATGTTTTCATAAAGGATCTTCATTCTGTCTACCTTCAAAGTTCACTCATCTAATATGCTGATGATTCTACTGTCATATCCTCCTCCAATAATTTCTCCAACCTCCAAAAAATAACACAAAAGGCCTTTACAACCATAGAGATTTGGCTAAATGAAGCACAACTTCTTCTAAATCCCAAAAAATCTAAATTACTATTATTTTCATCTAAGCCACCTCCACATGATTTTAAGATTTATTCTCATAATAGGACCAAAATTGGAAGTAATGAAGTCAGCAAAATTAGTAGGTATTACTATCGATGATAAACAATCCTTTGAGCAACATATTCTAAACACAATAAAAAAAACACACCTTAAACTAGGCAAACTCTAGAGATAGAAGTTATACATGGATAAACCCACAAAAATAAAAGTGGCAAATACCCTCCTACTCACACCCCTTCTCTATGATTCCCCCATTTTTACTAACCTGCATACATCCCTAAGCAACTAACTACAATGACACTTTCATAAAATATCAAAATTCGCCACTGGACTATCATACCAAACTCACCACTGTTAAGCCATTAACGAATTGTAATGGCTTGAATTCCCCCACTTCCTTCATTACACCCAACTAACACTTGCTCATAAACTATTGCACAAACAATTACCCTTCTCTTCATTCGATCTTACAATTCTATACCTCTACCAAAAATCTTTGGTCCACTAATGAACAACTCCTAAATGTTGCCAAACCCAATAAAAGGGCTGGACGAAGCCTGTACTCACACTCCATATCTAAACTACGGAACACCCTATCTCCCTCTTTCACACAGTTGGATTCTTTAAAAAATTATAGACCACCTTAAGCTATGTTTAACATATCGAAGTAGTATGACTCCTGTCAAGTACAAGAAAACCTTCCTGTGAATATGATCTCATTTTATATTTTTTGGCATTTTTTTCTGTCATAATCTCATTATCAGCCCATAATGGGCCATTGTGTTGACATTCATCAAACTTTTAAACTTTTTTTAATAAGAAAGTATCCACTGCCTTTCTCCATATTTGGAGTGCCACTAAAATATTCTATGTATACTACCACACTAACTAAATTATGAAAATCTTTGCAGTCTATGTTTTACTAATCTTTAGAAAATTGTATATGCTGCAGAACGGTATAAAACTTTATATTCAATGTATTTCTAATCTTTAGAAAATTTGTGTAAAAACTTTTGAACACTTCTGTAAATATAATATGGTCTTAAATATTTCTGGAATTTATAAATGGAGCTTTTCTCCCCAGGCCTCCACTGACAATGGGCTTTCGACCCAGTGGACTTTCCAGTCAACAAATGTCAATAAATAAAAATAAATAACCTTAGAAATCCAGGAGGAGATGGTTTGCTTAGACACAGCCAAACCCAATGTCCTGGGATGAAAGGAAACAAAAAGCTGGTCAGATTTATGAATGGCCTTAGTTTCATCCAAATAATACCATAGCTGTCTGTGCAAATCCAAGGTATGTAGGGCCCTCTCACTAGCAGACTAAGGAGAAGGAAAAAAGGAAAGGAGTTGAACTGTTTCATTCAAAGACAACTCATTGACCACCTAGGGCATAAAAGAAGGATTACTATGAAGGAATACCCTGTCCCTGTGAAAAAAACAAAAATAGAGAGATGACCGTAAGGGCCTGAAGCTCAGAAACCCTCTGAACAGAAGTAAAAGCAGGTAATAAGACAGTCTTCTTTGTACAATGTTGCAGAGAAGCTGAACCTGCGGGATCGACAGGAGCCTGGGTCAGTTTTTCTAAAACACAACTGAGGCTCCACAAAGGAGGAATAGGCGTCTTTGGGGGCCTAAGATGCATGACTCCTTTAAGAAACTGCTTGACCTCAAAGCAAGTAGCCAAAGAAGGATTCAAGGGCAGGCAGGCAGAAATAGTTGACAAATGGGCCTTTATACAAAAAAAGGCCAAGCCAGACTGGACCAACTTACACAAATAGGACAGCACCAGAGGGATCCACACTGAAAAAAGGATCCTGGTTAAGAGCATGGCACCAGACAGAAAATCATTTCCATTTGGACATATAAGACTTTCTGGTTGCAGGTTTTCTTGCCTCATGTAAAACCCTGAGCATGTCCTCAGAAAAGAGGAGCCTAAAAGGTATAAAAACCCTAGCAAGCACAGTGTCAGTTGGACAGTGGACAAGTGAGGATGGATGAGCGACCCCTTGTCCTGTGTGAGAACTGAGGAGGTCCAACTGGTGAGGTAACTTGTGATGATTGCCCCTGGCCAGATGCATTATGACAGGGAACCAGTGTTGTCTTGGCCAAAAGGGAGTTACTAACAAGATGTTTGGGGAGTCCAGCTGAATCTTCTGCAGGGCTCCTGGAAGCAGTGGAACTGGAAGGAAGGCATAGAGAAACGTCCACTTCTAAGGGAAAGAAAGGGCATCCTTCTTCCACACCAGATAGCATGGCATTCCAGAACAGAAAGGAAGAAGCTGCCTGTTCAGAGGTAAGGCAAAAAGATCAACCTGAGGAATACTCCACCAATGAACTAAGTCCAGATACACATTTATGTGAAGCATCCATTCATGAGCCTGTGTTTTCAACCTCCTCGAGCTATCTGCCACTAGATTGTGGTCTGAGGGAATATACACTGCCTGAAGAGTTAACGGATAACTGACAGTCAGAGCCCAGGCCTGAGGAGCCAACCTGCAGAGAAGGTAAGACTTTGTGGCCCCTTGCTTGTTGACATACTACATCACTGTGGTGTTGTCCTTGTAAACCTTCAGAAGGCCTGGAGAGAGCATGGGGCGAAAAGCCTGAAGGACCAGAACCAGAGCTCTCACCTCTTAGATGTTAATATGGTTTGAGCTCTGTTGGTGAGAGGCAAAGACCTTGAACTTTCAGATGAGCACAGGAAGCCCCCCACCTCATGTCTGAAGCATCAGTGACTAGTTATTGAGAAGGAACTGGAGGCTGAAAGGGCAGGCCTGGGTTGAGGGTAAGCTGCTGAATCCATCATTCGAATTCCTGCTTTAGACAAGGAAGGAGAAGCACACTGAAATCCAGAGGGTGGCAATGCTGAAGCAAAACTTACTTGACTTACAACTGAAGCTTCTGCATTTGCACTCTGGCAAGAGGGAGCATTGAAACAGAACAGGCTATGAACCCCAGGGCTCAAAGAAACACTCTGGCTAGAACAGCAGGCAGAGGAAGAAGAGACAAAGAAAGTTGTCCATGACAGAACTTTTGGAGATGAAAAAGAAGCCAGTACTGACACTGTCTGAATTCTGCAACCCAGATCTACATGGTCGTGAAAGGGATTCGGGATAGACTTCGACTTTGGAAGGGAAATATAGAGAACTCCAGATCTTGTAACAGGTGACTGGAAAAAGGTGCCTGAAGCAACAGGTCATCTAGATAAGGAAAAATCTGAATGCCTTTGAGACTGCAAAGGGCAACCACAAGAGCTAGGCATTTTGGAAATACCCTTGGGGCAGCAGAGAGGCCAAAGTACAAAGCAGAAAACTGAAAATGAGTGGAGGAAACAGCAAAACGTAAAACATCCTGAAAAGAGGGTGAATAGGAATATGAAGGCAAGCAGCCTTCAGATCCAAGGACACAAGAAAAGCCTGGGGTAGAACAAGAGGAAATGGGGTTTGAAGAGTAAGCATCCAAAAAGAAGGAACCTTGAGAAACAAGTTGAGCAAGAATAGACCCAGAATAGGTCTCCAACTGCCCTCCTTTTGAGGAACCAGAAACATCCTGGAGTAAACTCCCTTTCCTACCTGTGAAGGAGGGACAGGTTGAATAGTTTCCCAGTTCAACAGGGACTCAAGGACCTCTGAGAAATGAGGACGTTATTCCAGAGGAGGTTTGGGGAACTCCCTGAAAATGGAGGGAGACTCTTCCTCACCATGAAGTAACCCTGGCAAATGACAGATAGAACCCAAGAATCCAAGGTGATGATACAGCAGTTTGGAAGACAGAGGTAGGGCAAAGGGACAAAGGAACCTGGCCAAGGGGTGAGGGGGCAAGAAGTCAAAGAGAAGCAGGCTTGTCAAATAAAGGAGGCTTCTAAGTCACAGGAGCCTGAGAAGACTTAGCAGGAGGAGCTTACCTACCACCCGTCCTGCCTTTGCTGGCCTGATGAGGCTGCCTGCGAGAAAAGCAGACCTAGTAGGGATAGTTCCTCTGGAACTCAGGGAAAGGGGGATACACATATATGTTTAAGATCCTGCAAAGCTTTATCTTTTTCCTGAAGAGACTTAAACATATCATCAGCAGCATTCCCAAAGAGATTATTATTATCTAAAGCAGCATCCAAACTTGGCCTTAATGTCTTCAGGTAAAGACTGCAGGTGAAGCTAAGGATAACACCTCATGACAGACTCTAAGGCAGTAGCTCTTGAAGGTGCATCAGCAGCATCATAGCTACATTTGATAGAGTGATGAGCCACCTGAACGGTAGAACCTAAAATAGATAGAGCAGAAGATTTTGCTTCAGAATCAGGGAGGTTGGAAATAACCTGACAAACCCGGGCAATCAACCCCAGAGCATATCTGGTTCTGTGGGTCTGATAATTGATGGCCCTAAATGCCAAAGTAGAAGCAGTATAAACCTTCTTGCCAATTCTCTGCATTGCCCTACTCTCCTTATCTGAAGGCAGAAGCTTGAAAGAGGGTTTAGGCTTGTCATAAGAGACTGACACCATAGCAGGGTCAGTAGAAGGGTACTTAAATAATAATTGACAATCCTCAGGAACCTATAGAACATGTCAGGTTTATTTGTAGCAGGAGGCTGAGAATCAGGAGACTTGGAGCTATAAAGTTGATTAAGAAAGCAGTCAACCCAGGAGGTACTGCTGAAGGTTTAGGAGTGTTCACCTGAAGCAGCTCATAATACCTTTTCTGGATATCAGACACTTGATAGGAATCCCACTGAAAGTATTCCATCATTCTAGCTACAGTATCTCCAAAAACAATTCCTCAAAAAGAGACTCAGGACTCACAGACTCTTCTTCTTCACAACCATAAGTCAAAGGTGAAGGCATCTGGGAAGAGCAGGACAGGGACTCATCATCAGACTCTGAATCCTCATCTGTGGAATTGGGTTCCCTAGCCCATTTAGAAGGAGTAGAAGTCCAAGGGGGAGTAGGCACAGAAACCTCTTGGGTGGGCTTGAAGGCCATTACGGCATTAAACAGGCCCTTGTTAACCTCCTGCCATCCCCTCTGAGGATCCTTAGGGCATACAAAAGTATGCTTAGTCTTCTACTTTTTCTTACTATGGACGTCAGCCCTAACACCGGAGGTTCCAGCCCTTGACAAGATTCAGTAATAGTACCTGTAACCTCTTCCCTGACCAGAATCTGCAGAATCCCTCTAGGGCTCTCCAATTTGATCAACCGTGGTTCCCCCATGACGTCCAGAGCAGACACCTGCAAAGCCTCAGAGGAAAAGTGAAAGGAAGGATCCATGCCAGCCTCTGATGGGGTATTTGCAGTGGAATACAATGTAGACACCTGATGGCCTACAGAGCTTTCAACCACTTCTAGTGAGATGTCCAGTGGATGCTGAACAGCCAAAGAATCTGGACAAAATTTCTAGGCTTATTCTTGCTTAACGGGACCTCAGGGTTAGACAACTCTGCCATGCTACTTTGAACTAACAGTTTAAGCCTCTGGTTTTCAAGATAGATGGCCAGGGAATACATCTGAGTTCTAACAGTTTTAGGCACAAACGCTTGGCAAATGTTACAGGACGTATGTCAGTATGTCATGGGAAGCACCCACACAAAAAAGACACTGTTCATGATGATCCTTATGGAGAAATCTGCCTCCCACAATGACATTTTCCCTTCTTGGATGACATGAACTCTAGGTAACCAAAAAAAATAGGACCAAAGAAAAAAGACCCCAACAGGGCACTTGTCTAAAAGCTAGGTATTCAGCACAGCAAAAGGGCTTTCAGACCAGTGAGAGATGATGTGTTGGGGCTGGCAGAAAATAAGTTATGGGTAACTGCATCCGTATGTCACCTTTATGCCCAACATCTTGTACAGGCAGCATACGTGTGACGTATGGAACATGCAAGATTTAAAGGCTTACGTATACCAGCCGGACATTGGGCTATCCTAGACTGGAGATCCCTACTATAAAGAATACTACAACAGTGACAAAGAAGGACATCAGTGCTGATCCAGATGGAAGCTGAATGTAAGAAAACACCACTGGTGTTCTTGGGTCTTGATGCAGAGAAAGCATTTGACAAAGTAAGCTAAGAGTTTGTGAGAAGGACAATGGAAGCATTTGCATTCTCTGATAAAATTATAAGGTTGATTAGGAGGATACACGAGGAATCGGAGGCAAAAATTAAAGTTGGGGGTTCCTCTCTGATAAGTTCTGTTTCAGAAGAGGAACCAGTCAGGGGTGCCCTCTTTCCCCTTTGTTATTTGTGTTATATTTAGAATCACTGGCAAAGAAAATGAGGAACTCAGAAATTCAAGGATATAATTGGTATGGTAGTCAAAAATGTTGGTTTTATTTGGAGATTTTATACCTGATAAAACCAGAAAAATGACAGTTCAGTGTTCTAGAACATTCTGACACAGTTTCAAGTCATTTTGGGATACAAAATTAACGAAGATAAAACAAAAGCCGTAGTTGTATACTATGTGCCAAAACATATACTGGTTCAGCAATACCCATATTTATGGTGATATGATAAAATGAAGCATTTGTAGTATGGATTAAAAAGGATTTTGATATGATAGCAAAGGATATGTGGGAAGAGACTATACAAAAGATAGAAACTGGAAGCTGTGTCATATGGATAGCAAAATATAAGCAGTTACAATGTTTTTTAGTATTGTTAGTTTAATACACAGGTTAGGCATATTGTTATCAACCAGAGGAAAAGTTGTGGATAGCAATTAATAAAGAGTTGAAGTTTTTTTTATCTGTGAGGGGAAGAGGGCAAAAGTCAAGTGGGATACGCTGATACTTCGAACAGAACAAGTTGGTTTGGGATTACCTGATATAAATAGGTATTTTAGAGCTATACAGTTAAGGCTCCTAAACACAGCACAAGCAGGAAGCTATAATTCAAAGTAGAAATGGATGATGATGAAAAAGGGGGAGGGGAGCTCAAGAAACAATGAGAGACCAAGATTTTGGATGCAGATCCTTAAGGATACAGAATAGTATATTCTTAAAAGTAGCAGAAAGTACTCTAAGAACTAATCCAAGAAGGGGATGGAGAAAGGAGATTCTGCTGATAGAGATGACTGCAATTAGGGGTACACAGAATAGGCAACAGTGGGCTGTAATTTACTGGAGAAAAATGGCAAAGGAGCCAACCTATTAGGAGCAAATTATTAGACAGGGCAAGGTAAAAGAATGGGAAGAGGCCAAGAATTAATTTGGACTGAAGTCTAGAAATTGCCTTCCCTATCAATGACTCATACAAGAGTATAAGAGGAACACATAAGGGGATCCTAAGTAAAAGACCAGTACTGGTAGAGATTTTAGTAGAATTTAGAACAGAAGCTGATGTTATAAAATATTACATGATGACTATACGAGTCAATTAGAGGTTAGACAGGATTGTGAAGAGAGAATGCATAAGCAATTTACAAAGAAACAACAGATGGATATATTTATGGCTCTCAAATATGCAACAAAGTCTAGAAGATTTAGGATCTTTGCTTAGAAATGTTTGCATTGCTATTTTTATACCTCAGGTAGACTCCAAAGAATTTTTCCTCGGGTAGATTGCAAATGTTGGAGGTGTGATGCGGAAGAAAGAGGTAATTGGGAAAAAGAAGTTATGTACCTACCATAACGTTCCATGTTAGTTGTCTTCATCTCGCCTTCTTTCTTGCTTGTTGGGATCGGAGCCGACCCTCGGTTCCGACTCGGCCATCTTCTATAGCTCAAGAGCTGTTTACTGGCTCGAGGCTACCCCTTATCCCATGATGCCTAGCGCTAGCTACCTAGATTTTGTTTGCAATAGCTAACCCCAGACATAGCAAGAATAACCTGACCAAACTAACAGGTTGGACATACCTGTCATACTCTCCAAGTCAGTAGAGGAAACAAACCAGAGAATACTCAGCCGGTGAAGCCTAAACTCCTCTCGGTCCAATAGGACAGGGGGATGGAGGGGGGGACGCAAGAAAGAAAGTGAGATGAAGACAACTAACATGGAATGTTATGGTAGGTACTTAACTTCTTTATGTTAAGTTGTCTATCTCGCCTTCGTTTCTTGCTTGTTGGGACAGCGTCCCTAGCACCTACGATCCTGGGTGGCTCATTGGAATAGACTCTTCAGAACAGTGGAACCAAAGTTAGTACTATTCCTGGAGACCATGTCTAACTTGTAATGAGAAATAAAGGTATGAGGATTTGCCCACGTGGCAGCGGAACAAATAGAGTCCATGGGCAACCTAGACTGGAAGGCTACAGAAGTGGCCAAAGACCTAGTAGAATGACCTTTCAGTTTGGTAGACAATTCTTTGTTTCTTAGTTGATAGATGAAGGTAATAATGTGAGACAACCACCTGGACAGGGTCACTTTGGAAACTGGAAGACCCTGTTTGCCCCTAGCATAGGAAAGGAAAAGTTGGTCCGACTTTCTTATATCCTTCGTTCTATGCAGGTAAAAACGCAATTGTCTATGAACATCCAAAAGGTGTAACTTGTATTCTGCCTTGTTAGTGTAGTTAGGGAAAAACACTGGAAGGTCTATGGATTGGTTTAGATTATTTTCTGAGCAGACTTTAGGAAGGAAGGAGGGATTAGTTCTCAGAGCAACCCTGTCCTTGTGAAAAACTAAGTACGGAGAATGAACGCTTAGTGCTTGAAGTTCTGAGACACGTCTGGCTGAGGTAATAGCTACCAGAAAGAGAGTTTTCCAAGATAAAAACTTAAGGGAGCAGAATGCTGCCGGTACAAAAGGGGGCATAATCAAGGAGGTTAGTACCAAATTAAGGTCCCAAGGAGGAGGGGGATCTCTCACTGGGGGCCTAAGGAGAGTAGTCCCTCTGAGAAAAGCTTTACACAGCTTATGAGACATAATATTTAGATTAGAAAAACCAACATGATAGTTAGAGATGGCCGCTAGTTGAACCCTGATTGTGGCAGAAGCGGACCCAAAGTGAAAAAGCTCTGTTAGGAACTCCAAGATATCATGAACTGGGGCTGAAAAGGGATCTATGTTCCTAGCCTCTGCCCAATAAGAGAAACATTTCCATTTGCTAGCATACGTCTTCCTAGTAGCCGATTTGTGAGAGGAGACAATAATTTCACGCACAGCCGGGGAAATGCTGGGAAGCCTGGCTAGGGTTGGAATTGGATCAACCAAGGTGTGAGCTGGAGTGTTTGGAGGGATCGATGCAGCTCTCCTAATTGATGAATCAGCAGGTCTGGAATAGGATCCAGGGCTGCTCGAGGAGGTAACGGTTCAGGAATGGAAACCAAATCTGTCAAGGCCAGTAAGGAGCAATAAGGATCATTTTGCAACCCAACAATATCACTTTCTGTATGAGTTTGGGTATAAGAGGAAATGGCGGGAAGGCATAAAGAAGTCCCTGAGGCCAATCGAGGACTACAGCATCTCTGAGAGGGTGACCGGGAAGCGGTAAAAGGGAGAAGTAGTTGCTGCATTTGGTGTTGAAGGGGGTTGCAAACAGATCGCAGCAAGGCTGTCCCCATTTGAGAAAGATCAGATCCGCAACTACCTGATTCAGAGACCACTTGTGAGGCATGAGAATAGCTCTGCTGAGCCTGTCCGCTATGACGTTGGACTTCCCAGGGATGTGCTTTGCAATCAGAAATCGTTGGGAGGAAATCGCCCACTGCCAGAGTCTGAGTGCTTCTCGACATAGGGGGTAGGACCTGGTTCCGCCCTGCTTGTTGATGTACCACACTACTGACATGTTGTCCGTTTGAATTGCAATGGTCCCAGGAGGGAGGGAGTCTTAAAGTGCTTGCAACGCTAGTAGCATGGCTCTCATCTCCAAGACATTTATGTGCAGATGGTACTCATGAGGCTGCCAAATGCCTTGGACTGTCCTGCCCTGATAATGCCTTCCCCACCCTATTAGTGAGGCATCCGTGGCCACTGTGGCAACCGGAGGGGGGTGGATGAATGGTCTGCCTTGAGAAACTAGTGGGGAGACCATCCACCAGGAAAGGTGTCTTTCGCATGTTTCTGTAATCATGATCATGTAAGACATGGGGAGCTGTTGAAAGGACCACTGTGTGAAGA
The DNA here is from genome assembly GCF_019279795.1 of Protopterus annectens. Lineage (NCBI taxonomy): Eukaryota > Metazoa > Chordata > Ceratodontiformes > Protopteridae > Protopterus > Protopterus annectens. Next base: position 919,451,751 of record NC_056743.1, on the reverse strand, counting down.
GAAGCCACTGAAGGATTCTCATGTGAAAACGGGCCAGAGGTATCAGAAGAATTGCCGCTGCCATAGAACCCAGAGTTTGAAGGACCAACCTGACTTGTACCCTTTTGCATTGCATGAGGATATGAACTTGCTGCCGAATTGTGGCCACCCTGTCTGGCGGTAGCCTTGCGGACATACTTCTTGTATCTAAATCTGCTCCTATATAGGTAATAGATTGACAGGGCAACAAGGCAGATTTTTTGAAATTTATAGTAATGCCTACCTGGGCACAAATTGCGATTGTACAGTCCCTGACTTGAAGGAGTTGATGCCTGGTAATAGCAGTAAGGAGCCAGTCGTCTAGATAAGGAAGCATCTGGAATCCTTGATGCCTCAGGTGAGCCGTGACCACTGCCATACATTTGGTGAACACCCTGGGGGGCTGTGGTGAGACCAAAGGGCAGAGCTCTGAACTGATAATGACTGGCTCCCAGCCGGAAGCGAAGGAATCTCCTGGAGTGCCTGTCCATCTTGATGTGATAGTAGGCATCCAGGAGATCTATTGAGCACATCCAATTGTCCTGACCCAAAAAGGGTAGAATGGACTGTAGCGTGACCATCTGAAACCTTGTTCTTTGAACAGACTTGTTTAGTTTGCTGAGATCCAATATTAGTCTCCAGTCCCCTGTCTTTTTTGGCACCAAAAAGAACCTTGAGTAAGTTCCGGATCCGAGTTGGTCTGCTGGGACTTTCTGGATGACTCTTTTTTCTAGCAGTCTTGAAATTTCTATGACTGCTTGGGCCCTCAGATTGGGTGGAAGATCTGGAGGGGATTTGCTTGATGGTAGGGAAGGTTGGAAGAAGGGAATTACATAGCCTCCCGATATGACTGAGTGTACCCATTTGTCTCGCGTAATGTCTTGCCAGGCTTTTGGGTACAGTGAAAGTCTTCCCCCGACTGCCTCCAGAGGCAGGCAGCCAGGCAACCCTTCAGGGATGCTGGAAGGGCTTGTCAGAGAAAGATTCTCTGCTGCCCTGGTTCTGCGGACCCCCTCTGCCCTGAGGACAGTGTCTGTTGTTGTTTTTTCCTCCTCTGCCCCTGGAGGAAAAATCACTATGTGTATCAGGCGAGGCTCCCTGGGATTTCTGAAACCACATTTATCCACTCTTCTGACCTTTGGGATATGGTCTGGAAGGAGTGGAAAAATGGACTCCCATGGCAGAGAGAGTCTTGCCTTCCTGTTCACACCTAGTGAGAGTGTTCTTCACCTGTGGTCCAAAGAGAAATGAACCATCAAAGGGAGTGTTGGTGAATGACGCTCTAAAGGGCTTCGCAAAATTACACAGCCACATCCATGAGTGTCTCCTAAGGGCCACACCTGTACTTGCGGCTCTACTCGCATCGGCTGCATAGAAAATGAGCCTCATGGAGGAGTTAACTACCGAATTAAGAGTTGCCAGCTGAGAAGCTACTTTAGCTTGAGCCCCTTCAGCTGATGGATCCTGGAGGGTATCTCCAAGCTCTTTCAGGAGATCCCGCTGAAGCCTGGTAAAATGGCATAAGTAATTCAGTGACTTCATGGAAAAGGTTGCTGAAGCAAACATATGCTTCCCGTATCTATCCATGGTCCTAGACTCCTTGTTAGGAGGATGGACAGAGGAAGAAGTTTCCGCTAACTCCTTTTTAGTGGCCGCTGCTACTACCATGGCATCTACATGAACACCCTTGGTAAGGAACTGTTTATCAGGGGGTGCAGTGATAAACTTGCCGGGCCTCCTCGGGGTTGGTTCCACTGTATCCGGGGCTGACCAAGCCCTTCGAGCCACCACTGACATTAGTGGATAGAAGGGCGGAGACACCCAGGAGGTGGAAGGGCGGGAACCAAATGCATCCAGGAATACGGATTCATCCTCAGTAGGGGCCAGGGCAGTCCAGTTCCCCCTTTGCCTAAGCATTTCTAGGATGTCCGAAAAGGAAACATCTTCAGAGGGGGATCACAGGGGCCCTTCCGATTCATCCAAATCCGTATCCGAAGTGACAGACTCAGGGGAGTCAATGTGCTTCCTCTTGCACTTCCTCTTCCGAGGGGCCTCCTCTGAATGATCAGGGGAGGCCTCGGAAGAAGAGGAAACACCCAGTGGGGTGCTCTGGAGTATCGGTTCCCCACGCTTGGGGTCTGGAGGAGGGCCAGAGGTTGACGCAGGCACTACAGGGGACAGAGCCAGAGGGGTTGAACGTGGTGCTGACTCAGGGTCTAGTACACTCCTCATGACATCGAAGGCATCCTTGCCATGATGCAAAGAAGGCTCCAGTTCCGAGAAAACCGGAATCCTCCTTCGCACCGAGGGGGACGTCTCCGAGGCTGATGTAGGAGCTGAACTCACCTGCGCCGAAGCTCCGAGAGGGAGAACGGGGTCGGACAAGGGTCCGATGCCACTCGCCCCCACGGAGCCGATGAGGGAGTCTCGGCGCCCAGATCCCTCAACAGAAGGCACCATCGAGGGGATCGGAGCCGACGACGGAACCGAAGGGGAAATCGTTATCAGTGCCAACGGTTCCACAATTCGAACCCCAACAAACTCCGGCTCCGAGCTCAAAGAAGTCGGAGGAGGAACATCGATGGAAGCGGACGGAGCCGACACCTGTTGAGGAGGGCTGGATAACATTTTGGCCAGTGCCTGCAACTTCAACAACCTACTGACAACTCTCTCCACGTCGTGATCCAAGAGTGTAGAGGACCGAGAGGAGTGGGAGAATCTGTGACTGCATTCACTCTGGAACAGGGGAGACCGAGGAGCCGAATGTATAGACTCTAGAGAAGGGGACCTTGGTCTCTTGTGGGTCAGAGATGGCTCTGAAGATACTGGTGGAGCTGACTGGGAGGCAGCCTCCTCGGTTCCAGCCAGAACCGAAGTAGTAGGTAATGCTTGGGCCAATGAGAGCTCCGAGCTGGGAGCCGACAATTTGGTTGGTTTAGGAGATTTCACCGGCTGAGCCTTGGCCAGTGAATCCTGGGGCTTAAGAAGACCCCTTAAGATAAGCTTATTTTTGCGCTCCTGCAGAACCCTTGGGCTGAATGCGTGGCATACAGAACAAGAGTCCTGCAGGTGCACTGCACCTAAGCAATAGACGCAAGAAGTGTGCCCATCTGTCAGAGACATTTTCTGACAGCATGAGTCACACTTCTTGAATCCAGACACTTTGAATTCTTTACACATATCTAGTACAGAAATGCTACCTTACACTGAAAAGTTTTTGGCCAAAGGCCCAAACAGCAAAAAACTACAGACACTAACCTAACCAAAAACACAATAACTACAGTCAAAAAGTTTTTTTTTTTTTAACTAGGAAGCCTCTAACTTAAACGGCTACCTATGAAGTAAAAGAGAAAGGCTTAAACTAAAAACGCTACTATAAGTAGAGATAGGAAAAAAAGGGGGAGGGGGAGGGGAAGAACTCTCTAATTTAAACGAGTTCTAAGGGAAAATTGCAATAACACTAAAACTACAACAAACTAATTAACGATTATGTCGAAAACTATAAACTATCAAAAAAGGAACCCTAATTTGCTAGAAAAGTATTATAATAAACTTACACGAGCCTGAGCCAGTAACAACGAACCTCGTAGCTAAAGCAGCAAATGAGATCTGGGTAGCTAGCGCTAGGTATCATGGGATACAGGGTAGCTAGCGCTAGGTATCATGGGATACAGGGTAGCCTTGAGCCAGTAAACAGCTCTCGAGCCATAGAAGATGGCTGAGTTGGAGCCGAGGGTCGGCTCCGATCCCAACAAGCAAGAAAAGAAGGCGAGATAGACAACTTAACATCATATTTTTGGGAATGTAATGAGTTGGCAGACTTTAAAAATTCCATGCAGACTACTCTAACAGAAATGCTAAGTAAGCAAATTGGTGTAACTAAGGAAATGATATTTTGAGCTATGATCCAAAATTGGAATTGCCTAGACATAGTAAGGCCTTGTTGAGTTTAATTCTGGTGGCTGTCATAAAAAGCAATTACTAGAAAGTGAAAATTGAAGTCTAAACCAACTGTACTAGAAGTACTGAAAATAGTAACACAGATAAAACAATCGGATGGGATCTTTAGAAAAGGGTAGGAGCAAAATACATAGAAAAAGGGGAATTGTGGGAACAATACATACAGAATAATGTTTGGAGAAGGAATGCAGTTTAAGAGAAGGTAAGACTATAACAAGCTATGTAATGTCTGTATAGTTTATACATGATGTATAATGTTTGCAAATTAAACTATATTGATATGATTTGTTTTTTATTTCTACAAATGTATGATTGCCTATGTCATAAGTGAAAATTCGACATACATGTTTCTTGGTTTGAAAAATATAAATAAATAAATGTCCACACCCTACCATAAAAAGCACACCAAAAAACAAGAGGATGGAAGGAGAAAGCAGACACTGCAGCAGTGGTTACTCAAACATCTGCTGTTATAGTAAGTTCAACTTACACAACTGTAATATGTTTATCATACTGATCACTGCTACAGTAGCCTTAGCTGTATGGGTAATTTATGGGTAGATTATCTTAGCTAACTACATTTAGGAGGTGGAAGGAGAAGATTCCAGGAACCCCTGAAGATTGGTCCTAGCAATGCTTGGTCTGGACATAAAGAAGGAATTAAACTTACAATGCTTTGTAAAAGTATGTACAGAGGGCCAATCTGCAGCTTCTAGAATACTTTTAGAATCCAACCCTTTCCAAAAACCCATAAATGAAGCCAAGGCCCTGGTATAGTGGGCCTTGACCTTACCTGCAATTGTTTTGTTATGGTGAGTATAACAAAATGTAACAGCTTTAGACAACCATTTGGAAATAGTCTGTTTTTGACACATGTTGTCCCGTCTTCTTACCTTCATAAGAAGTGAATAACTAAACCAATGATCTAAAAGATTTTGTTCTATCAAGAGAGTACCTCAGTTGTCTGTGTACATCCAAGGTATGGAGTACCCTTTCTCTCTCATTTTTAGACGCAGGAAAGAAAATAGGAAAATGGATAGTTTTGCTTAAAGTAAAATAGTATACCACTTTAGGCATAAAAGGAGGATTAATTCTCAAAGAAACCCTGTCCCTATGGAAAGTGAGATAAGGTTAACTCATGATAACATATCCTTGCAGAAGTCAGAGCAATCAGTAGAACTGTTTCCATGTTAAGAATCTCAAGTCAGACAAATTATCTGGCTCAAGTGGATCAAGTGTTAGCTTCTCTAACAAAAAAGGCCACCTGTTTTTTTGGAGGCCTCATGCAAAACTCCTTTCAAGAACATTTAATGTAAGACTGTATGGAAAGAGATGGATCCATGGGCAGACATGCTGAAGTGGCCGATAAATAAATCTTGACAGAGAAATAAGAAAAGCCATAGGATAGTAACTCACAAATATTGTAAAACCAGAGAACAACTAGCCATGAATGGGTGCTGGTTATGCTGACAGCACCAACTAGAAAACCTTTTCCATTTGCTAATATGTTTTTAAGTAGCAGGCTTCCTTGACTCTATTTGTACCTGCTGCACATCCTCAGTAAACAGGTGCCTAAAAGGAATTAAGACCCTATCATCCAGGCAGTAAACAGAAGATGATTGATGACAGGGTGTATCCAACACCCCTGGACTTGTGTGAGTAGATCCAGTCTGTGAGGAAGCTTGAAGTAATTGTCCCTGGCCAGTTCTAAAAGACAGGAGAACCATGCTTGCCTGGGCAAGAAAGGAGTCACCACAATGATCTTGGGGAATTCCTTTTGAATCTTCAGAAGTACCCTAGATATTATTAGAAAGGAGGAAAAGCATACAGGAACGTTCCTGCCCATGGAAAAGAAAAAGCATCTGTCTTCCAGGCCTTCTTGCATACAGTCCTGGAATGGAATCTTGCTAGTTGATTGTTCAAAAAGGGAACAAAGAGGTCTACTTGCAGAAAGCCTCAAAGATGAATAAAATCTTGGAAGACACCCCCTGAACTAGTTTCCATTTTTGAGGGTCTGCCCTGGTCCTGCTTAGCCTGTCTGCCATACAATTTTGCTCTTACAGAATCTAGGATGTCTGTAGAGGGAGATTGTGTTGTTAAGTGATATCCCAAGATGACATCTTTGTCTGGAAAGGTGGGACATCCTGGATCTCTCTTACTTGTTGATGTATCAAATGACTGTGGTATTGTCTGTAACCACTTGGAAAGGTTCAGTAGACCAAAGATGGTTCAGAGAATTGAGAGCCTTGTTGTCTCTACCAAAAGATTTCTCTACTGACAAGTCCTAACACTGAAAATTGAAAAGATAAAGGGTGTTGATGTTGGGACAATACAAATTTCAGATACCACTATATCTTTCTTATGTGGAGTCTTGTCAAAGCTATCATGGGAATCACAGATGCCATTAGACTCAAAATACTGAGTTATTACCTCACAGTGACCGAAGTCTGAGTGGAAAACCTAAAAAGTAGATCTAAATAAAGATCTATTTTCCTGTGAAAGAAAAGCTCTTTGAACTGAAATGTCTAGCTAGCATCCTTGGATCACAATCCAGAGTGAAGGAGTCAAGAAATTATTTTTCAATGTTCTCCTGGAATCTCAGCTTCTGTAAGAGATCTCTCACCAAAGACAGAAATTCCTGACACTGAAAAAGACTCTGCAAAGATAAGCAAGTCATCTAAATATGGAAAAAAGGAAAATGATACCTTGTAGCCTGCAATGGGCTATAACTGGAGCTAGACACTTTGTGAACACTCTTGGTGCAGTGGACAGGGTAAGGTAGATAACTGATAATGTGATCCAGACACAGAAAACTTAAAGAATCATCTGAAGTCTGGATGAATAGGGATACGATGATAAGCATCTTTTAAAAGTACTGTTACTAGGAAACTTGAATGAGGAAAAAGAGGTAACAGATTGTGAAGTGACATAATTTTTAAGTTAGGCACGATCACAAACAGGTCTAAGAAGGAAAGATCCAGAATAGGTCTCCAAGCATTATCTGTCTTCGCCAAATAAAAACATTTATTTATTTATTTTATATTTGTTGACCGGGCTAGTCTAGCTGGATATATGTCCATTTTCAGTAGAGGCCCGGGGAGATAAGCTCCACTTATAAAACTTTACTGAATGCTAAGTAAAAAAAAACTATTAAGAACTACATTCAAATATAATAACATAATAATAATCAAGTGGTATAAAAAGTAATGGAGTGAAGAAAGTATTGTAGAACATGACAACACGAAGTATGCAATAAACATTTACATAGAGAGGGATAATGGAAAATAGATGAAAAGAAGTGAACTTAGTTGGGGGTGAAGTAAGTCAGATGAACAAGAATTAATGTTAGTCAGGATTGGTACAGGGGCACAGCCATTGTGTTTTGAGGTAAAGCTTGAGTTTCTTTTTAAAGAGAGATTTTGAGGGAATAGATGGGAGTTCAGAGGGAAGCAGGTTCCAATATTTTCCAACAGTGTTTGAGAAAAGAGAGTCTCCGGCCTTGTTGTTTGACTTGACAGTGTCTATAAGAAGTTTGTGTGCAGATCTAAGGGACTTTAGGTTGTGGTATGGGTGAATCAGGCTTGATAGTATAGGGGTTTTGTCAGGTTGATAAAGAATCTGATGGGCTATGCTAAGCTGGTTATTTTTTAGTTGCTGTTGATATTCCAGCCAGCCTAGTTGTTTTAGATTAATACAGTGGTGGGTTCTGTAAGGGTTTCCTGTGGCAAATCTGGCTATGTTGTGGTAGGAGTTTTCTAGTTTTGACAGATTTCTTTTTGATAATTTGGTAAAAATGGGGGAGGCATAGAGAAGGGGTGAGATAAGGTGGGAGTTGGCTATAGTTGTTCTAGATTCTGGAGTGAGGAAAGGTTTGATTCTGTAAAGAGAGCCTATTTTTTTGTTAATGCTTTTTAGTGTGTTGTTAATATGGGCATCGAAGTTAAGGTTGTTGTCTATGGTAATGCCTAGTAGTTTGGTAGTTGACTCTTGTGATATAGGTGTGCCATTTGTTGATGTTATAGTAAAATCAATGAGGGGAGATTTGCTTGAAGGTGTAAAGAGGAGCAGTTTAGTTTTTTTAGGGTTGAGTAGTAGACAGTGCTGGGAAAACCAGTCTTCTACAGAGTTAAATATGTGTTGTGTGAGGGAGTGAAGGTGTGATACAGATGTGGCGGAACAGATAAGCGTTGAATCGTCTGCGTACTGTATGCATGTGGCTTGGGGAGCCACATGGTGTAGGTCATTGATAAATAAAGAAAATAGGAGGGGACCTAGTATAGACCCTTGTGGGACTCCAATGTTGACAGGTAGCAGGGAGGATAGAGTGGTGTTCCAGAGTACTGCTTGATGTCTGTTTTGTAAGTAGGACTTAAACCAGTTAAAAGATTGGGTATCAATTGAAGTGGATTGGAGAATGTGAATGAGTATTTGGTGGTTGACCATGTCAAAGGCTTTGGATAGATCTAAGAAAAGTGCTGAGGAGAGGGTGTTATTGTTGCAATTTTTGTTGATTGTGTCTGTAAAGGAGAGGAGGGCAGTGGTGGTACTGTGGGATGGTCTGAAACCGTGCTGGGTGTTAGAGAGTAGGTTATTATGGAGAAGGTGTTGAAGCAATTGTTTGTGTATACACCTTTCCATGATCTTAGATAAGGGCAAAAGAAGGGCTATGGGGCGGTAATTAGATATTTCAGTAGAATTTCCACCCTTATGGAGTGGGATAATGTGGGAGATTTTCCAGAGTTTAGGGACATATCCTTCAGTGATGGTTCTGTTGATCAGAATTGAGATTGGTAAGGCTATTGCTTTAGCTGCTAATTGCAAGTATTCTGCGGGTAATAGGTCAGCAGATGGAGTACATGGTTTGAGTTTTTTTTAGAAGGGATAGAATATAAGCAGTTGGGACTGGTTGGAAGTGAAAAGTAGGGGGTGGGTTTAGGTTGCTCATTGACATGTGTGCATTTTTGATGGGAAGTTGACTTGCTAAGGTTTGAATAGTTTCTATAAAGAAGGAATTAAAGGAATTTGCTGTTTGGTTGGGGTTATTTATGTCAGAGCCTTGTGGGTTGGGTGTGACAGGTTTACTTGGCTGTAGTAATTGGTTTATGGTTGCCCAGAATTTTTGGGGGTTGTTTTGGGGAGAATGTTGTGGTTTCAGGTAGTAATTTTTTTATCGTTCATTATTAATTTTTTGGTCTCATTTCTTAGTTGCTTAAAGTTTTGGTAGTCTGTGGTGTTTTTAGTTAAGCGAGATTTGTTCCAGGCTTTATTCCTGAGAGTGATTTTTTGTTTGGTTTCTATTGATAGCCAGGGGGCAGGTTTAGTTTTGATTCTGATGGAGCGTGTGGGGGCATGATAGTTGAGGATAGTTAGAAACTTAGCATCAAAGACATCAACAGCTTCATCTAGTGGAAGATGTTTTAAGGGTGTCCAGTTGCATGCTTCTAGTTCATTTTGAAACATCTCCACGTTGAAGTTTTTTTTGGATCTGATTGTTCTGGTTATTATTTGGGTAGGAGGGTTGGTTTTTAGCCTGATGATGTAGGTTAGTAAGTGGTCACTTATATCATCAGGGAGTGTTCCTGTTTTATAGGTATGGGGTTGGTTGTTGGTGAGTATCCAGTCTATGGTACTTTCTTTTTTGTTAACTTTATTTATTCTAGTGGGGGAGGTGATGGTCTGAGAGAATCCATAAAGGTTAATATGGCTAGTAGGTTGTTTATTGTTACAAGATTCTCAATCGATGTTTACATCACCTAAGATGATTATCTCTTGGGGTAAGTTTAGTGATAGCCAACATAGGATCTTTTCGATGGTGGAAATGTTATTACCTGGGGGTACATAGATGCAAATAATATAGATTGATTTGACTGGGTTTATTTCTAGTTTGGTAATAAGAAGTTCAGCATTTGAGTCCTGGGGAGGTTTTTGGTGGTATGTGGTTATTGGAAGGTTAGATTTAAATAATATGGCAATACCTCCGCCTTTTTTGATTGTCTGTCGAGACGTAAGATGTTATAGCCAGGTGGAATGATTTCACTGTCTTTTGTTGAGGGTTTTAACCAGGTTTCTGTTAGACAAATAATATCAAAGGAGTACAACTGTAGGAGAGCATGTAGTTGAGTTGTTTTATTATTAATGCTACGTATGTTAAGGTTGGCTACTGAGAGTGAGTTTTTGGGTTGTCTAAGCAGTGGGTTAACGATGGGGTCTAGTTTACTGGTTTGATTTAAGGAGGAGTCAGTTGGGCCTGGGTTTGGGTGAATATCTCCATTCTTAAGTAGGAGGAGTAGGGTTAGGTAGGTAATTTTTGTATATTTACTATGTGGGAGGGGTATCCTTATGGGATTAGGGTATACAAGTTTGACGTGGGTAATTCTATGATATTTGGGTAGTAGATAGCTAGGTATTGAAGTTATGTTGATGTGATGGTTGGGGTAGATGGGAATTAAGGAGGAAGTTTGTGTGGTGTGTTAAGGTGTGAGAGTAGTGGTTGTTCATAGGAGGTAGTAAGGTGTGCTAATAATAGAGTGAGTAAGAGAGAACATGATTATGGTATGTTTGAGTGCTAGGGTGGGATGTTTAAACATTGTAAAGGTGGATATTAATTATAGTTACTAGTACAAGTGTTGTGGGTGTGGTATTGTTAGAGTAGTTAAGTGGTATATGTGAAAGGGTGTGGTTATGGAAAGAGATAATGGGAGAAGAGAGAGCGGGTTGGATAGCTGTAGTTGGGTTGTAATTGGAGGAACAGGAGGGGGGGTGTGTCTAGGTAGGTATATCTGTAGATGCACTGGGGGTGGGTGAGATTTGGGGGTAGGGTAGGGGAGCGGAGTGAGCCCGCAGGGCGAACGGAGCGGGTAGAGACAAGACAGAGAAGTTAGCAGGGAAACAATCAGTAATACAGGTATCTAAGGTAAGAACAGGTAAGTTGTGAGTGGAGAAGGTTAGATGATACAGTAGAAAGAAGAAGAAATGCTTCCTGAGGGTAAGCACTAAAAAGTACCAGGTAAGTTGGAGTGAGAGCAAATAAGATGTTTGGTAGTAGAGGCTTTCAAAGTTAGCTCAGTAGCTTAGGGAGAGGGAGAGAGATAGATAGGGGAAAGGCGCCCCCTAGTGGGCAAGACAGGGAAAAGGATGAGTTAGAAAGGGAGCAGCTAAGTGTAGGAACTGGTGAAGAGAAGGATATCTATAGCGAGGAGGAGCAGGTATGAGGAAGAGGTGTATAGTGAGTTTGGAAGGCACAGGGACAGGGGTTAGGCTGCTGTCTGCACAGATTCCCAGTGGACTTAGTAACCCAGAAAGTGGTGGTGGATACCATCTATTTTACAAGTTAAATCTAGTCCATAACATACTCTTTACCAGTTGAATAAAAACCCTTCCCCCACATGGGAAGGAAAAACTGGTTCTACCATTCCCTGGATCAACATGCAATGAAGGACAGGTGAAAATAAAAGAGACTGGTCTGGTGAATGAGGAATAACTCCTTGGCATGGAGGATTTTCCTCTCACTGCCATCTATAACCTCTTCAAAACATCCTTGAATAAAAACCCTTCCCCCACATGGGAAGGAGGAACTGGTTCTATCATTCCCTGGATCAACATGCAATGAAGGACAGGTGAAAATAAAAGAGACTGGTCTGGTGAATGAGGAATAACTCCTTGGCATGGAGGATTTTCCTCTCACTGCCATCTATAACCTCTTCAAAACCCACTTGTCTGAAATTATCTGTTGCCAAAGAGAAATGTGGAGATTCAGACTTTTTGGAAGGGAAAAGGAGAATACTGGGGTGGCAGGAGGGAACAAGATCCCTTAAAAATCAGACTGACTAATTGGACTTTTCTTGGTTTTGGCGTTCCTGAATTATCTTTGGAACATTCCTGCCATTTTGCTAAAATTGGATAATGGTTTAAAGCATCTATTAGAAAATCTATTAAAAGGGAGGGCTTAAGAATTTTAAGAGCCCCCTCCCCCCGTTAACTTGCCCCTTTCTTTCCACTTTTTGACCACTTCTTCATCAAAGAGACTAACAAGTGACTCTCTAGCCAAAGGAGAAAATAAAATCTCATTAATCATATCCTCTTGGGAGGTTCTGAGAAAGCAACCAGACAAACAGTACTAGAGGCCATAACCCTGTAAGAATTATTAAGTGAGTCATACATACACTGTAAACACAAAGAGGCGACTAGTGCAATAGAAGAAACCAAATGACTTACACCAGATTTTTCCTCACAAGAAGAAAACTCAGACAAAACATTCCTCATACTTTCACATTTAGTCAGAATAAACTTTAACATATGAGCCTGATAATTAAAAATTCTGAAAATCAAAGTTGCAGAAGCAGTCACTATTTTCCCCAAACCCATCAATAAATCTTCTCATCCTTATTAAAAAGAGTAGGATAGAAATTAATTAACTGTTTAGCAGCAGCAGGATTAACTAAAGCTACAGCTGCTAGGTCAGGATTGGGAAGAGTGTACAAAGGTTAAAAAGAATGAGGACGTTTATATATTCTAACTGCCATTTTAGGGGCAGCAGCCTGGCTATCAGGAAATTACAGGAAGAGAGAAACATTCTCCAAAGCTGATCAAACTGGAGGAATTGGAGAAGGTTCAGGAAATTCCTTCTAAAGCAGCTCATAAAATTTTCTGAGTGACTGAAAAACCTCAGTGTATTTCCACAGAAAACAGTGACACATTCTGTAAACAGTCTCAAAGACAGAGGAGTCCCAGAGGAAGAATCAGAAACTCGGCTCTTCTCGGAGTCTGAATCAGAAAACTGAGGAGAAAACCTCAATCTGTCCTTTGATCTTATTTTCCAGATTCAGAATCTTGAATCTACTCAGAAGAGGTATCCCCCTTTCCTTTACCAGAAAGCAATAAATAAGAAGGAACAAAAGCCTGAATAAAACCTTGAGCCAGATGCAGTAAACTACTCCTGTCTAAGGAAATTTGAGGAGGAGTAAATACATGTTTAGTTTTCTGCTCTTTATGACAGAAAACATGAGGCCAACAGTGTTATTAATGGCAGCAGCAATTACCACAGGGATAGGCACAACAAATGACAAAGCCTTTCCTGTTCGGTCTCCCACTACCAAGTGAGGGGGAACCACAACAGCCACAGAGGATGTGGCTAACCCCCCCCCAGTTCATAGTGGCTGTAGTGCTACACTAGAGGGATCCAAGGTAGAAGACAAGTGGTCTGAGGTACAACAAATGGTGACAGCAGAGTCACCCATCAATGACTGAGGCAAATTATTAGGCAGAATCTTACATTGACACAGAGAAACAAGTGGTGTCAGAACCATGGACTAAAACCAAATGCCAAGAAATGCATACTAGTATCCTTTGGGAAGTCATCCATCCGTGGTACCTATATCATTGACAACACACCCCTTAGAGCCGACTTAGTGGTCAGGGGCTTAGGGACACACATAGATAGTAATCTAGCTTTTGATAATCATGTGTCTACAGTGGTGAGGAAGTCATTCTATGTGGTGCAACTAATAAACAGAGGTATGGCATCTAAGTCCAAGGAAGTCATTGTTCCACTGTATTCGGCATTCATTAGACCTGCCATTGAGTACAATACCCCCTATGGTATGTACCTAACTAGGCTTATCCAGCAAGTGGAACGTCCACAGAGGTTCCTTACTAAAAGAATATAGGGTGTAAAAAATATATCCTATGCAGACCACCTCAAGGCCTTATCCCTGTATTCTGTCTCCTACAGTATTTTGAGGGGAGATCTACACCTGGCATTCAGGACATTGTCAGACCCCACTCTGATGGACCTCCTACATATCCACAAAACAAACAGTATAAGAATTACCCATTCTAAAGACTTAAACCTTGCCTGTGATGTAAACAAGACCTGCTGGAGAGATAGGGATGTATCCCAAAGACTACCCTGTCTATGGAACAGGCTGCCCAGCCACATGAAGCAGAGTTCTTCCCTAACCCAATTCAAGTGCCACTTAGACAATTGGATCGGAAACCAGAAATTCATCCCTGGTTTGGCACCTATGCCTCTAATGCAAACAGGTAACCTGTAAATGGTTCATCTCCCAGACCCATGCTTACACTTATCAAGGGTATCAGAACTTGTCAGAGATTTGGGATGCATGGCTAAACTGAAAAAGGCCCTTGTGGTCATTAGCCTAGTAAATACCTATGAACTTATGAACTAGCCTGCTGTGGTAGCTAAGGCTGTTTGCTTAACTTTTCCGTATTGTGAAAGGAACAGCGACTGACTGTTTGTTCCATGAGCAAGCTGAACATGGTGCCTCTTTCCTGGGGAAAACAAGCAGCAAGAGCTGAAAAAAATGTAAATTCTTTAAGTCACTATTTCACAGAAAAACACAGTAAAAAGCACTTAAAAATACTATGCCAACCACACAAAGTAAAATAAACACAATTTCTCCGCAGAAAAAATGGTGTTCAGTTACTTTAAAAAAGAAGTTATGTTCTTACCATAATGTTCCATCTGTGTTGTCACTGCATTTCTCCTCAACCTGTGTGTTTCGGATCCGACCCTCTGATCCGACTTGGCCGTCTTCCAAGCTGAGACATCCAAGCTCGAGCTACTCCCATCCTACTCATAATGCCTCACTCCCCCAGTCAACCTCAGATTGAGTTTGCAATAACTCTGCACTAACAGAATCAATCTACCAGAAAAAAACAAAGATAACCTTATAAATACCAAAGCATATAAAGTCAAGTATAAAGATCAGGAGCTCAACCGGGAACTGTAGTTTCCATGAGGTCACCCAACAGGTCTCTCAAAGTCACGGACAGGGGGAAGGTGGGAGGGAAGGTTGAGGAGGAATGCAGTGACAACACAGATGGAATGTTACAGTAAGAACATAACTTCTTTATCTGATGTTGTCACTGTTATTGCTCCTCAACCTGTGGGACACAGTCCCCAGCTATAATAACCCGAGGGAGGCCCTCATGAAAGGATCTGACGGAGCACTGCAGAATCAAAGTCAGTTATGTTCCTGGACGTTATGTCCAACTTGTAGTGAATAACAAAGGTATGGGGATTTGACCAAGTTGCAGCTGCACAAATGTCATCAATAGACACCCTAAGAGCAAAAGCCTTGAGAAGTTGCCATAGACCTTGTAGAATGAGCCTTGATTTTGTCCGGTAATGGCCTGTTCCTGGACACGTATACAAAGGAAATGCAATCTCTCAACCATTTGGCAAGGGTAGTCTTGGTGATGGCTCAAACTTTTCCTCACATCAGAAAAAGATACAAACAGTTGTTCAGACTTCCTGCAAGACTTAGCTCTGTCCAGGTAAAAAAGAAACTGCCTATGAATGTCCAGAAGGTGAAGAGTATACTCTGTTTTGGAAGTTGGGGAAGAAAAAAGGAAGGTTGACAGACTGATTTATATTATTTTCTGTAGCAACTTTGGTAAGAAAGATGGGTCGATAAGTAGGGAAACTCTATCTTTGTGAAAAATAAGGTAGGGGTACTTAGAGGAAAGGGCTTGTAGCTCTGAAACCCTTCTAGTTGAGGTGATAGCCACTATAAAACTGTCTTCCATGAGAGATATTTCAGGTCAACCTTAGCTGCAGACTCAAAAGGAGTAAGAATTAGAGCTTAAAAACATGGTTAACTCCCATGGAGAGATAGGGTTTTTGATTTGTGGATGAAGGAGAAAGGTACCTCTCAGAAAAGTTTTCCAAAGTTTAGATGAAGCCAGAGATGATGAATTCTCCCCATTATGAAAACTGGAAAAAGCTGCTAACTGTACTTTCAGAGTGGAGTAGCTGGCTTCACTTTGGAAGAGGAAAGCCAAAAAATCCAAAACTTTTGGAATGGGAGAAGTGAAAGGATCTATGTGTTATTGTTGAGCTCATAGGGAAACTCTTTTCCATATGCTCTTGTAGATTTTCCTAGTAGAGGATTTATGTGTGGAAATCCTGATTTTTCAGACCAGGGACACTACAGAGCACATCCTAGGGCAGACAAGATTCTTAGCAAGCCTACTGACATATCACATTGGACTAAGGGGATCCCAGTAGATGCCATGGTGGTTGTGGCATCCACTAAAAAGGACCTGGCCCAAGAAAGCTCCTCTGTCCATCTCCCTAACAGGAATTCTAGGGCTATGGACAGACTTGGTAAGAGCATTTAAGAGCGTAAGATTTCTGTGCTGTCGCTTCCCCTCAGAGCCTCAGCTCGGCTCTGAGTGAATGGGGGATGTCCGTTCTGTTAGCTTCAGCAGGGAAGGGATAACCCTTGGGTTCTCTGAGTCCCTCTGCTTTCAAAGTGGGATCCTCGGTTCTTCCCCTTTTGCCACCACACCCCATGGATCATGTGTCTGAGGCCTCCTGTGTACCATGGCGGCACCCGGTCCTTGAGAGCCTCCAGCCCATCCCTTCAGTGGAACCCTGGTTTTCTTCTGACATCTCCTTGGAGCATACCACCAAGGAGGTCCCTTGGAAGAGATGGTGCAAAATTATGCACCTGGATTTCCCCCAGGAATCCCTCACTACTGACATCGATTTCGAGGAAGGGGAGGGGCCCCCAAGATCTCCACTTGAGGATGTCTCTTTTTAATACATCCTAGAGATACTCTACCAAAGAGGTAGTTGGTCTGCCCAAAACCCCACCCCAGAGGAAACAGTTCTTTTAGTGGCTTTTGGGTCCGGCTCATCTATAGCCTGGGTGTTCCCCCTACAGATGTGCTGATTGAATTAGTATCTACCAGGGCATGGAAGGAACAGAACACTGTAGAGCCCATCCTTAAGAGGGCAGACAAGATTCTTAGCACACCTGACAAATCACATTGGACTAAGGGGATCCCAGTAGATGCCATGGTGGTTGCGGCATCCACTAAAAAGGACCTGGCCCAAGAATGCTCCTCTGTCCATCTCCCTAACAGGAATTCTAGAGCTATGGACAGACTTGGTAAGAGCGTTTACGCCTCGTCCACTTTTGCTCTACCAGCGTTAAACTACCTATCCCATTTTGCTACACTACAGAGAGACCTTGTTAAAGAACTCTCTGGTTCTACCCCAGAGTCTATGCCTGCCAAGGATCAGAAGACCTTTTCTTCCAGAATAGCCACTCTACTTTCCATATCTAAAACGTCCATGACGTTGATCTCCTATGCTGCAGAGGGCACTTCTTGGGTGGCCGGTTCAGGCATTGCCATCAGGCACCATGCCTGGATGTGGCTGTATGACTTTGCGGAATCTTTCAAGGAGTCATTCATCAATGCCCCTTTCAATAGATCGTCTTTGTTCGGTCCAACAGTAAGAGACACACTCTTCTGGAGCGAGAAAGATGGAAAAACCTTGTCTGCCATCGGGATCCATTTCTGCACCCCACAAAGGTCCACAGGAAAAAATAGTGCTCCTTCTTAAAAATACAGTACAGCCTCATGACAGTCTATTAAAACACAAACTCCTAGCTTTAAAATAAATTTCCTGAAGAGAAAAGTATAAATAATAAACAAAAATCATCGAATGGAAGGCTTCTCTTGAAGAGAATTTATTTGTCCAGCAGAGGACAACACAAGCCGACCACTGAACCTGGAAAGCCTCATAGGAGTGATCTTTTCAGCATCAGTAAAGCTTAGAAAGGCTTAGCATCCAAACCTGTCTTTTAGTCAGCTCATCTAAAGCTGTCAGACAGTTTTGGTGTGTGGAAGCTGCCCTGAAGCTTTAGAAGCTGGCCAGCTGTTATGTCCTAGCCAAATAATTACCACACAGCTTCACATTAAAATCAAAGGGGAAACCTAACTAGAAAGTGAGAGGTCATGCTAACAATTATTTCTATGAATTGGTAACCGGAAATGGGTAGCCAACTCATGCCCTATTACTGTACTGTCCAAGCATCTACAAAAGATTGCCCTTAGCAGTTAGCAACCAGTCATAGTGCTTCTCCAGCTAGCAATTTCTATTTATACAACTATAGGCCACCAGGAGGTGCACATGCCCAGATCTCCAGGGACATTTTTCTATTGCAGGTATGTGTTTTTATTTTATTACCTTGCATGAAAGCACACAGAACTGTGTGCATTAGTAACAGTAGACATTACATTGTACCGAATGGATATGAAAAATGAATCTCAATCAGTCATACACAGAACATCAAAAATGGAAGCTACTAGACAAAATGGGGGCTAGATGGGAAACATCTTTATTATCTGATTGTTCATCCAGAAGCTCAATAAACACAGACACTGTGGTTGTGCTCCTATCCTCATTGAAATACTGAAATCTCTGCTCTGACTGTATCTAGAAAGACGTGTACCACAGGACATGCAAAGCTCTGTAATTAAGTAATAGCATATTTAAAGTTATATACCCCGACATACTACAGCCTTCTTATTTAGTTTTAAAATATATTTCAAAACTTTCTATGAGGTAGAATGAATTACATTACATTGATCATTCTTTAAACTATCTTTAACTGTATATTATATATGCCATGGGCTTTTCATATCAAACTCAAGTGTTTTTTTCTCCTTTAGGAGACATTTCAAACAGCTGAACTATTCACTTGTTACTAACATGTTCAGTTATCAGACTCAGCTGGTTTCTCAATTGCTCCTCGAAATACAGAGAATTTAATAGGATTATTTTCTATCTGAACATCTACTACTCTTTTTGGAAAAGATTTTGCAGCTTTATGACTTTTCTTGGAGTTGCAACTAGAGAAGCCTCTCACATATCTAGGTCTTATAATAGATGACAATCTCAAATATGACCAGCATATATTGCACACCATTAAATCTACACACCAGAAACTAGGAGCCTTTTATAGGATCAATGGATTCCTTACAGATACCGCAAAAAAACTTTAGCCACCACCTTCTTATTGCCAACTCTTATACACTGCTCCTATCCTAACAAGCGTAAATGACACTCAAAAAAAGAAACTTGGTTCCTATTACAATAAAATGGCTAAATTTGCCACCAATCTCCCTCACAGGACCCACCACTGTCATAACTTAAATCAATTGAACTGGCTTGAACTACACAACTACCTAACATATTCACAACTAATTACAGCACACTAACTCATTCATCATCCAGAAAAATGCCCTGCACTACATAACTTATTACTGACCTACTGTCCAGCAAGGGACCTCTGCCCTAGTAACAAATTTTTACTACTCACAAATAAGTCAAATAATGTTGCAGGAGACTCGCTCTACTCACAATACATTGCTAAAGTCTAGAACAGTATCCCCATAGGTTCATAGATGTTTACTAGGCTAACAACCACAAGGGCCTTTTTAAGCCTGTTCACTATATGATTCTCTCCAAATACTCTCCAAAACAGAATACACTCACCTCTCACTTAAATGACAAAACATTTTTTATACAAAACTGCTGCCTGTACAATCCACTAAGTTGCATGTGGGCTTTCTCTTTAGTAACTTCCACCTCTGTAAAATCTAAGAATGTATAAATGTAACTACTATTTGTGTATAAATGTAAATAGAAATGTAACTACTATGTGTTTAACTGGATCTTAGTATAATGCAATGTAAGCAAATGGAGCTTTTCTCCCTGGGCCTCCACTGAAAATAGGTATTACCCAGTTGGTCTTTCCTAGTAAGCAAAGACAAATAAATAAACATATTTTCATGTAATACTGGTTCAGACAGTTATGACTGCCCTTCTTCCTTGACCTTTGACATGGTTATCTTATACAAAAGTAATTCTTCCTATATAGATTTTCATCTTTGTCACGAATAAAGCAGAACATTGGTTCAACTGCTTTAGCAACTAGTTAAGTTTCAAGCCGCAGTTTTCCAAAACTTTTTTTTAATTATTTTTACGAGGGGTCTCATGCACAAGGCCCCTTTCTCTGATGTTCTGGTGTACCATGTCCCCTATCACTTCTGCTTTCCTATGCAGATTTTTGAGCCATGCTGTTACATAATATGTTAGTCCCCCCACTCTAGTACATGGGTTTTGCATTTTTACATTTATCTCAGACTTCCTTTTTTTCTGACTTATAGGTAGGAGACTTGTTTTTTGCTATTTTTTACAGAGTTTTGTTTACTTTGTATTACTTTTAGGCATCAATGATGTAGGAAGTAGGTGGTTGGCATTTCAAAATTTTGCCCAGTAAGAAATGAGCTGTTCTTAGACTTGAGTCACTGCAATGCAGTATTTCTAAATTCCAACACTGCAATAAGACATTCTTAATAATTATTGCTACTTCTCTTTCTCATGAGAGTTCCCTGTTTGGATTGTTCTCTCCGCTTTTCCATTTGCTTGTGATCAGTGTGCCCTTGATCTTGTAAGTCTACATTTTCACTCATGTAGAAATCTTCCACTGGATTCTTGACTTTTGTACTGCAGATCATTGTTGCAAGTGACAGCCTACAGTATTCATAGACAATATGTGCAGTCCCATGCATAGGAAATGCCCTGTGTTTTTTGTATGTAGCAACTATGTATTGTGAGTCATAGACAGGAAAGTTAACAATGTCGGATCATAGACTGTGGGGATCGCAGCATAAGTGCTGCAGGCCATGACAAGACACTTAGTGCATAGCCTATTGTACATTTTGACAGCAACATTGTAACACAGTGGAAGAAATATAGGCATCCCAATGTATCACTGACATCCACAGCTAGTTAGGGGGTGCACTGACTCATGCATCTACTGGACTGCATAACTGTGAGATTAAAAAGACTCTATCTTATAGGAGTGATCCTTAAAACCTACAAATGGCAACATCCATATTCACCTCTTAGAAGAAATCTTCAAAGTTTCTTAGGTGTCATAAAAATACTACTCTTCCAGTGGCAGTATTGCAGCAGCACAGTACTAAAGGAAACTTCTGCTGTCAATTTGATACAGCTGTTGTTAGGTATCAAGAGGCATACTGGGCTAATACTCTGTAAGGAAGGTTATCTGTGTTTTGCTCTACTGTACATACACTGTGATATTGTCCCTTTGATGAGATGTTAAACCAAGGCCCCATCTGCCCGAGTTGATGGTAGCATGGATGGACGTAAAAGATCCCATGGCACCTACTGAAAAAAGTAAGGGAAGTTCCTCAATGCCCTGTCCAAATTATCCACAGTAGTATAAACACCACATTGGGTCTCCATTGAAAAGAGGCCTGTAGCTTAGTGAAACTAACCCAGTCAACAAAGGACGATTAATGAATGAATGAATTCATTAATTAAAATAAATATGCACTATTTGGTACAGGGGGTGCCAAACATGCATTGGGAATGTACAATGGGGACAAGCACAGTTTCAGTTATGCAACCTGGATCTGCTAGGTAAACCTGTGCAGTAGCTTATGTCTAATGTTTACACAGCAGTATGTCTTTAGAAAGTACTGTGAGTGTTACAGACAAATGCCAATGTGCAGGTGGATGATGATGATGATGATGATGATGATGATGATGCACCTCTAGATATGGCAGTAAGGAAATCCTGAAACACTCTATGTGTTGTTCAACTGTCATGGCAATGATTAATTCATAGGAATGTTAGGGTCACTGACTAAATATATATATATATATATATATATATATATATATATATATATATATATACACGTCAAGTCAGGTCTATGTCAGATGATCGAGTTTTCAGAAACTTGAAATTCATACGGTATATGATTGAGTTTCTGAAAACTCGAACATCATACTTTTTTACATTTTTGTAGGGGGCTGGGCTCCAGGAGCAGTATTTAGCAGTGAGTCATACCATTTATCCTATAGTAGCATAGCAACTTTAGGGTAGCATGTAATAAGAAATATATAAAAAAGTCTATATAGATATTTATATGTGATAACAAGTTACTGCTGCAAGCTATGCAAGTACATAATTAGAAGAAGATCATATGTATGAAAATGTTATAAATACTAAATTTGTATAGGTGTGTCTACTCTCTGAGGCATGGAGAGAGTTGGAATTAAATTGCAAATGGTTATGTAGGTAGGGTTCAGAGAAAGTGTGGTAAGATTAGTCTGGGTTACTACATGGGCATAACCAGCGGTTACTAAGGTATTCTCTGAGTTGTTTTTTGAACAGTTTCACTGAGGAGAGAGATGAGAGTTCCTTGGGAAGCAGGTTCCAGGATTTGCCAACAGTGTTGGCGAACAGAGATTCACCGGCGTTATTTTTGGATTTGACTGTAGATACTAGTACTTTACTGGCTGAGCGAAGGGTTGTCAAATTACTATAGGGGGTTAGAAGGCTAGTAAGTACAGGAGTATTTTTAGGGAGATAGAGGATCTTATGGGCGATAATAAGTTGTTTAATCTGAAGTTGATTATGAAGTTCTAGCCATCCTAGTTGCTTTAGGTTTTGACAGTGGTGAGTTCTAAATGAGGAACCAGTAGCAAATCTGGCAATATTGTTGTAGGACGTAGCTAGTTTGTTAAAGTTGTATTTTGATAGGTTGGTGTAGATGGGAGAGGCGTAGAGGAGGGTGGAAATTAGATGGGTGTGGGCAATAGTTGTTCTAGCTGTTGGAGTAAGGAAGGGTTTAATCCAATAGAGGGAGCCTAATTTTCTGTTTTTACTGTTTTTACTGTTGTTTTAATATGTGTGTCACAGCTAAGATTATGGTCTATTTTTACCCCTAAGAGCTTGGTAGTTGGGTCAGGAGATATAATTATGCCATCATTGGATATAACTGTGAAGTCAATGGGGGGACCTTTGTGTGGAAGTGAAGAGTAGTAGTTTTATCTTTTTAGGATTCAGGAGAAGGCTATGCTGTAAGAACCAACTTTCTGCTGTATTAAGCACTGTTTGGGTAATGGCCTGGAGTTGAGGTGCAGAGGTAGCCGAGCATATTAGTGTGGAGTCATCAGCATATTGGATACATGTAGCTTGAGGAATGATCAGATTAAGATCATTTATGAAAATTGAGAAAAGGAGAGGGCCCAGGATAAAGCTTTGAGGCACTCCTAGGGTAATAGGAAGGTGAGAGTATAGATTATTTTCCCAAAGCACAACCTGTTGCCTATTCTCAAGGTAGGATTTAAACCATTGTAAAGCCTGTGTATCTAGTGAGAGAGAACTAATTATATTCAAAAGAAGTTGATAGTTGACCATATCAAAGGCTTTTGATAGGTCAATAAAGAGTGCTGAGGATAAAGTATTGTCGTTTCGGTTATCGTTAATACAGTCAGAAAAGGATAAGAGGGCTCTGGTGGTACTATGGTGAGGCCTAAAGCCATGCTGACAGTTAGCTAGTAAGTTATTTTGCAGTAGGTGGTCTAGCAGTTGGCGGTGGATACATTTTTCCATAATTTTAGCTAAAGGAGAGAGTAGAGCTATTGAGCAGTAGTTTGAGAGTTCAGTTGAGTTGCCCCCTTTGTGCAGTGGGATAATGTGGGAGACATTTCAGATAGATGTGATTGTTCCTTCAGTAATGGTTCTATTTATAAGGATGGAAAAAGGAAAGGCTATTACTGCTGCAGCTGTCTGTAGATATTCTGCTGGTAGAAGGTCAGCTGAGGGGGTGCAAGGTTTTAGTTTATGAAGAAGAGTGCAGATGAGGGATGTTGGGACTGGTTGTAAATTAAATGAGGGGGTTAAATTCGTCAAGGAGGATGACAAACTTGTGCTAACAGGAGGTAGTGAGTTGGCAAGACTGCATCAGTAAAGAAGGTATTAAAGGCAATAGCAATATGCTTAGGAGTTTCATAGGTGGATCCTGTTGGGGTAGGAGTTTTGGACTGACCTGGGTGGAGGAATCTGTTTATGCCTGCCCAGAACTTTTGAGGTTTGTATTGATGGGTTTGTTGGTTGTTGTGGTAGAAGTTTATTTTATCTAGGAGTACAGATTTTTTGGTAGCATTTCTCAACTGTCTAAATGTTAGATGATCAGCTGGGTTTTTAGTTGCTCGCCATTTGGCCCAGATTTTATTTCTTAGTATAATTTTGTGCCTTGTCTCTTTTGTTAGCCATGGAGCTGTTTTAGTCCTATTTCACATTGAGCGGGATGGGGCATGATAGTCCAGGATTTCTAAGAATTTGGCATTAAAGTAGGATACAGCTTCGTCTAATTGGAGATGTCTTAGGGGTGACCAGTCACATGCTTTCAGTTCAGTTTGGAAGTTAATAGGGTTAAAGTTTTTGTTGGATCAAATGGTTTTATATAAGGTTGGTTTATGAGCATTGATCTTTTGTCTGATTATGTAGGTCAGTGAGTGGTCACTGACATCATCAGGAAGGATTCCTGCATCATAAGAAAGGGGGTGACTATTTATTAGTATCCAGTCTAGAGTAGTTTCTTTGTTGTTAGGTTTATGGATCCTGGTGGGGGAGGTTATAGTTTGAGAAAAAAACATAAAGGTTTATGTGGGTAGTCTGGTTGGCTGAGATGCAGGTATTCCAGTCAATATTAAAGTCACTCAGGATAATGGTTTCTTGTGGGTAGTTAGTTGACAGCCAGGAAAGAATATTTTCAAGGGTGATTATGTTGTTACCAGGAGGGAGGTAGGCGCATATTATATAGATTGATTTATAGGTGTTGATTTGGAGTTTAGAAATAAGGATTTCAGTTCTGCTAATAGAAGGTGGTTACACATTTATTGGTGTTAATTGCAACTCTGCTTTATATAATATTGCTACACCCCACCCCTTTTGGTTATTCAATCTAATCTCAGGATATTGTATCCTGGTGGGGTGATTTCATTGTCCTGTGTTGCAGGTTTTAACCAGGTATCTGTTAGGCAAAGGATGTCAAAGGAGTGGACACCTAAGAGGGCATGGAGGTGGGCAACTTTATTGTTTAGGCTCTGTATATTGAGGTGAGCTATAAGGAGAGAGTTTGATGCTTTAGTGATGGTTTGAGAAGTAGAGGGATTTGGTTTAGGAGGGTTAGTGGTGGTTGTGGTGTTGGAGCCAGGATTTGGATGGATGTCACCATCTAAAAGTTTAGCATTTTTAATCCTGTGTATGATATTTAGGAATTTACAGGGTGCGTATTTTGTTTTCTTGGGTTGGTTATAGTTAATGTGGACTAAACAATTAAACTTTGGCACTAAATAGGAGGGTGTAGAGGTAATATTAATATAGTTTAGGTAAGGTGGTAGGTCTGTCAAGGTTGATTGTTTAAGGGACTGGCTCAAGTTAGTCAAGGTAAGATGTTCATATTTAGTTAGGACATAGGTTATAGATAGTAAAGGTAGGATGGCAATTAAGAGGAATAGTAGTGGGTATTTGGATCTGGGTGTAATGGTCATAGTGAACAGTTAGGTAAATAAGTAATTGGGGTAAGGTATTTTTAAGAGGATGATAGTGGGGAGGTTCTGCAAGATTTTATAGTAAGTTGGGATATAGAGTTTGTAAATTGATTAAGTACTTCTAGAAGTAATGAGTATCTATAAGTGGTGAGCTTGGGTAGTTAGCATTTAATGAGTAGGAGGATGGGATTGGTTGTATAGGAGTGGGTGTGTGGCCACAGGAGGTTTATGGTTAGGAACCCAGGGGTGGGTGGGAACTGGGGGTAGGGTAGGGGAGCGGAGTGAGCCCGCGGGGTGAACGGAGCGGGTTCAGTCAGGTAAGCAAATAAGTCAGCAAAAACCTACCAGCAAGCAGCTAACTACTGTGTACCTTAGTTGAGAAGGAATAGATATAGGGCGGTAGGAAACAGTGGTTGTGAAGGTAAGTGGTAGCTGAGAGCAGTGCTAGCGGAAAGTAGCAGGTAGAGTGGAGAGATAGGGCAGGAAGACAGTTCTCAATCCTGGGTCAGAACTTTAAATTCCTTAGAAATCAGGGAAGGATAGATGAATTAGGTGCTATCGTGGTTTAGAGTGCCATCTAGTGGTCAGATAGTGTTATTACAACAGAAGCAAGTTAGCAGAGAGAGATGGTACAGAGTTTGCGAAGGCTCCTGTAGATAGTTGCAGAAGACAGCACAGGAGTGAAAAAAACATCTAAATATTAAGGGATAGAGAGGGGAGTATGGCTGCTGGGTATCCTGGCTAGGTAGCATATAATACACACACCAGATATTAAGCAAGTGTTTAAATATTATCACTCTGTTGGATAACACATACTTTCTTGCCTTCTAGTAAACAGGGTTCATTAAGCAGGACGGCAAGTCTTTTTTGCTATAGAGGAGTTGGTTGGATTTGTTTGCAGGGAGTCCTTTCACCAGGTAGGTAGGTTCATAAGGTTTTAGTGTAGGATAGAATTTTCAAACCTAGGAACAGTGGGGACAAGAGAAAGAGTAAACGGGTAAGAAAGACATTTAAATGACAGGGTAGTACACAGGGCATTCAGTTCAAACAAGCTAACAGACATTTAAAATACAGTTGGGGTACTACTCAGAGCAATTGAGTTCATACAAACAATTGAAAAACATTCATTGCAGAGTTTATAGATACAAAGCAAGGCATACTAGCACCTATTCAAACTAACTAATGGTACAGAGTACTCAAATAAGTAGGGGAAAAGGTCTAAGCAGTGTACAACAGTCTAGCTAGGAAATACTTAATAAATGCTGCAGTATTAAGCTAGGTTCAGAGTAGTATAAGCAGTGAGCCACAGGGACACTAAGGTAATTAATTACATGACAAGCTAGTGAGAAAAAAAACACCTTGTGTTAAAATATTCGGACAAGTTCCTCAATGTCCACCACATTAACAACAGGACTGGGTAGTAATTATACAGGTGATACACAGCAATTCAGCATAGCGTGACGAAATAATAGCTTATGCAAACAGAAAGTGACACAAATATGATCAAACAGTTAGCGATGGCTATATGTAATACTATCTACAAGCTAATACTCACTCTATAGGAGTCCCACTACAATGGGTGTATGCTTCGGTAAGCTATACGCAGTTCCTGCTTAAGCACCTATCCAGGCTAGCATGTAAGCCAGGACACTGTATGCCATGCAGCCAAGGTAGTGAATATCATAACATATAATAGGTTAGGTGGGGAGGCTGGGTTCTTTTGTTGACTTAACAGCGCTCCATTAACATTTAACAAATACCACTGTGTTTTTGAGTGCTCGCTTAGATCGTAGTTCCAGCCCAAGCACCGATTCAGGCAGGCAAGGAAGCTAGGACTTGGTAAGTCCTGAGGCCAAAGAAAAAGTACACCATTTTGCTTATTAGCTTACGAGCGGGGACTCTAGTTCTATCACTCACGGACAATGTCCACTTTGCGGCGCTCCTTCACTTTTGGCAAAACCACGCTGTTATCTAGCGTTCGCTAGGTAGAACACAGCAATAAATAGCTTTCTTGATTTCAAAGCAGCAGTTATACACACTATTGCTATATTTAATATACTGAACTTTTGTCAATAGCACGCTATAATCAAGCATTCACTAGTAAGCCCTGAGGCCAAAGAAAAAAGTACGCCATTTCGCTTATTAGCTTAGGAGCGGAGGCTCTAGTTCTATCACTCATGGACAATGTCCACTTTGCGGCGCTCCTTCACTTTTGTTAAAAACACGCTATC
Source organism: Protopterus annectens (assembly GCF_019279795.1). Lineage (NCBI taxonomy): Eukaryota > Metazoa > Chordata > Ceratodontiformes > Protopteridae > Protopterus > Protopterus annectens. The sequence continues at coordinate 919,424,343 of NC_056743.1, read as the reverse complement.
TAGCGTTCGCTAGATAGAATATATCAATAAATTGCTTTCTTGACTTCAGAGCAGCAGTTATACGCACTACTGATATATTTTAATGTACTGAACTTTTGGCCATAGCAAACTATAGTCTAGCGTTTACTAAGTACACCAAATAGTATAAGGCATTCTTCAGTTCCAAGCAGTGGTTAAATGCTTGGAATTACTTGGGAAAAAACACAAAGTAGCATCGGGGAAAAAAAGCACGAGTCAAACGCACACAACCTGGTAAGGTTGGATGTACAGCAAGATGCGTGCAAATGATCTTAAACTCAAAAGTGTACACACAATATCCTATGGCCAGACACAAGGCTAGCAAACTAAGAGGTTAACCTGGGTAAGACCATAAAACAGGCTTGTTCGGTTGCAGAAACCTGCAGTTCTGTTTAAGGCAAGAACCAAGAGTCCTATCCATCTATTCAGCAGTAATACACAATAGATAAAATCAACTCGTACTCACAGAAGTGAGGTAGGCTAGTACATCGCTACGTGGTACGCCCAGTAATAAAAACAGAATATTCAACATGTTTAGTCATTGTGGTCTTCAGAATTTTAGTCTTTTAATATTACGGTATTAGTATTATGTTTTCATGACTGCAGGCTTCAAGGTTGCAATAGAAAATCTATATCAGTGTAAACATATATAGATAGATATAGACAGAGATAAAGTGATAGCTAGACATATATACACAGGCACACATTATACGCACATAGCTCCAGTTTTAGGGAGAATCAACCTACCAACATACTCCCCTGATCCAGTCTTGCAAGTTAATACTGTTCATACTAGGCTTAATATTCAGTCAGTGGAAACACACCACCCTCACAACCTGTAATGTTGAGAGTCAGTTAGTGAAATCTATGTTCACAGAATATTTGATAACAAGTTGCCCTATCTCTGGAGAATTATTGAAGGAATGGAGGCTTTTCTGACTCATTCATGGATCATTAACCTGGCAGTAGTGCTTCATTCCAAAGCATGATTTCAACACTACAACAACATTGCTCTGGGTCTCAGGTTTTTCACTAAAAAGCATTACATTAATCCAACTGGTACATAGTCTAGACATAGGAAATTAAAATGCATAGTCTCAAGCATTACACTTGCATCTCAGTATTGCTGTACTCCTTGCTACTTAGCCACTTAGAAGCTTGAAATTAAACTTCTTGTGGTATTTTCAGTATTTGCATAAATCCAAATGTGTCATTCAAAGAGATGCCTGTACCATATTTATAGTTTAGACTATACTCTTACAAATGAGATATGTTTTGATCTTCATTTAGTTATACTCTTGAAGCAGCCAGTGTGGTAAATGGAAACTGCTAATGCAGTTTTGTGCAACCTCTATGGTGTTTGTTCCAGGTTGTCTACAACTTATCTTGATTACCTAACCTCATAAAACCTAAAGACATGACAACATAAAGAATCTGACAGCAAAGTATAAACCATAAGAACGTGAGAAACTGGTAGTTGGAAGTAAACCCAAACTACTAAGTTACAGCAAGATTCCTGATAGGACTCTTTTTGTGTCAGTCGTTCAGTCAGACACTCAGAAGAGCTGCTGTCCATAAAGTGTAACAAGAAAATAACAAAAGCTTCAAGCAAGTAGAGTGAGTAGCCAAAAATGAAGAAGCACTCCTCACGCTAGTAGATGTACTCAAAGAGTTGCAAGCTCTGATTGAAGGGGTAAGCTAAAAATGGTGATTTAAAATCAATTAACAGGGACGTCTCCAGGAACAGATGGCATTCCTGTGGAAGTTTGAAAGTTAGGGGGAAAGTGATAAAGAACTGGAAAGTTTTGTTTAACAATATTCTAAAAGGAGGGACAGCACTAGCATCTTTGAAGAATGCTGTGGTGGCTGTACTACCCAAATAAAAAACTTCCAAAAGACAATTTCAATTTAAAAACATGATTATACAGCATTTATGTGTATACTAACAAAGGAAATGGCAAAGGTGTTGTCAAAATTGATAGATATGGAGCAATGTATGCTTTTTTTTTTAGAGATGAGGCAAACATTTGATTACATTATTAGAATGATGATGATCCAGAAAGGAAAGTGCAAGAAGGCACCGCTATTGTTGGTGGGATGAAGAAAAGCCGAGTTAGCTGGAATTTTATGAGCAGGGCAATGGTAGCATTTATGTTTCCTGATACTACAATATGGTTAATTAAGAAGACATATGAACAGTCAGAGGAAAAAATCAAGGTGGGAGGGTTCCTCTCTGACAAGCTGTGTTTCAACAGAGGAACCAGGTAGGGATGTAAATTTCTCTTGTGTTATTTGCTCTATACCTACAGACAGTGGCAAAGAAAATAAAGGAATTCACAAATTCAGGAGTGTGACTGGTACTGCACTTAACAAAGCTAGCATTATATGCAGATGATATTTTGTACCTGACAAATCCAGAAAAGGATATTTTAGTATCGTGAAACATTTTGAGACCGTTTAATTTTTTTAGAATATAAAATAAATGAAGATCAAAGGCTACAGTGGTAAACTATGTCCCCACACATGAACTGGTTTAGCAATACCCATCAATACCTATATTTATGGAGACATAATGGCAGTATTGAGAAGGCTGTATGGATTACAAAAATTTCTATTATGGCAGCTAAGGATATGTGAGTAAGGACTAAACAAAATATATTACAAAAACTGAGAAGGTGGAAGCTCATGACAATGGATATGAACAGTAAGGTACAAGTTGCGACAATATTTCTTTTTTTAACACCTTTATTATATTATTACTTAAAATACAGACAAACATTTATTAATAGAAAAGAAAATATATTAACATGTTTTCCATTTACATGCATTATACATCACTTATTTGCTTTAAATTGCTAAATTCCCAGCTTCCCTGCCTTACCTTAAACCTCACTCCTCTAACTGAACATTATTCTGCATGTAATGTTCCCATAACTTCTATTTACTTCTATGTAATTTGCTCCTTCACTTTTCCAAAGATTCCTATTCCAGTTCTTTTATCTCTTTTACAATATTCAATACTTCAAATTCAGTTGGTTCAGACTTTGATTTCCATTTTCTAGTAATTGTTTCTGGAAGCCAATAAAATTAAACTTAACAAGATCTTGCTATGTCTAAGTAATTCAGATCCTGGGTCCCAGCTAAAATAATCATTTCCTTAGTTACAACCATTTGCCTACCCAATATTTCAAACAGAGTATTATGCAGGGAATTTTTAAAATCTTTCAATTCAATACAATCCCAAAATCTAAGTTCCCAGTTACCTTTTTCTTCCCCAACACACCACCAACATTTACTGTCTACCTGAGGAAAAATTCTTTGTAAATCTGCTTGGGGTACTCATACTCTACAAACAAATCCAAGCAAAGATCCCAAACCTTCTGGACTTGTTGCATATTTAGGAGTCATACATTATACCCTCCCATTGTTCTTTTGTAAATTGCTTTTCCAGTCTCTCTTCTTGATCTCTTCTAACCTCCTCTGAATGATTCTTACAGTTATCATGCAATATTGTATATGTCTTATTATCCATTTGTAACAGCAGATTCTGATCTAGATTCAACTAAAAACTCTGCCAGGGCATGTGTCAGAAAAATATTCATTTTTATATATGTCTAATGCTTATTAGAAGCTAAAAGGGTTAAAACATTTTCATTCTATTTTATGTACAGCTTAATTCTGTATGAAATTATAAGATGATTTTTCAAACCACAGTATGCTTTCTGAAACCGCAAGATGCACCCTGACCTAGTAATTGCTAGCACAGCAATATTCATGTTTATGCCTTTTTGGAAATGTACTTGAGAAGCAGGTGATTATCTGCTAGGTCAGGAAATGAATACAATACTGTTTTCTTTCTTATGATTGAATATGAACAATCAGCTTTGTTCATGTTATGAGAACATGCACAGCTGCGGACAAGAAGAGATACATAAAACAAAAGACTGCTTGAAGAATCTGTACTTGCTTTGTGCTCGAATTAGCTATAGTACCTTGAATGGAAACATAACATAGTGGGAAACTATATCTAACCAGTGGTCATCAAGGCCACGTTATTTTCCTTAGGAAGTTTTTCATAAAATTGATAGTGCAAGCTGAAAATTATGGATAAACAGCTGCTATGTAATGATGATGTTAAAACTTGTGATCTGTTACGTCAGCTTGGTAGGCAATGTCTTGTTAGAAAGTGTATAAAGATAGACTTACTTCCTGATTTTAGCTAGACAAACTCTGTATTAGCACGTTTTTGTCTCCTTGCTGCAAGATTAAAGTGCCTTAACCTGAACCTACCGTGTATTGATCATTTTTAAAGTTTATTTTTCCTATGACAGATTGGTCCTTCGGACCGGAAATCTCTCGCACTAGCTCAGGTCAGATGGGCCCGGTGGCATGAAACCATACGGGGAAGAAGCCACATCAGTTCTTCTCCTTTGAAAGACCTCCGACTGAATTGTCATTCAAAAGAGGCCAGCCACTGTTTCTGATCTGCGATTGGAGGACGAGTCAACAGATCCGGTGAGACGATCAATCACGGAGGCTCAGGTAAGGAGGAATTTACCTTTTCTTTGTTACAGATCAGGGACTTGCTACAGTATTTGTTTTTGTCAGGGAGATTTTTTTTGTAAATCAGGGACAAAAAAGATTGCTGTCTTGTCATAGATCAGGGAAACAGGATAGGTAGGCAGTTATTCTAGATAACCTGTGAGGAAGTGAAAATCGTGGTACCACGTGATAAAAAGGGTTACGTAACAATTTCTAAGTTAAGACAACATGGGAAATAAGTGCACAAAAAGTTCCTGAGATCCGCCTTTAACTGAAGACGCGAAATATATGCAATTACAGCGTGCCGACAATGTTAGGTACTATACAAAATGGGTTAATAAATACAAATTTGATGGCAAATTAGATAAACCTTCACTTATCAAATTTGTCAAACAACTTAAAGCAGACGCTAAAGGTCAGATAAAAAAGCAACGTCAATTAGGAGTTCCTCAGGCACACAGGTGGTTTGAGGAAGCAAACTGCAGGGAACAAAAGAATAAAAATTCAAAAGCAATGTTTTTAGATAAAGAAGACAATAACTTGGTAATAGCATCAGCCCCTCTGCCCCCCCCTTCCCTTACCAGAATATGAAGCGAGTGGACAAGTTGATCCACCTCCGCTATATCCAGCTGTCCCTGCGAAATCAAAACCATTTGTCAGAGATCCTATCGAGACTAGGTCTCGAACACGCAACTTAAGAGGGGATATTGAATTGTATGAAATAAATAAAAATTCACAAGCTACGAGTGAAGAAGAGATATGTCCACTCATATAAGTACCAAATCCACAGGCAGGACAGGACCCAACTCCTCTAGTATATAGACCGTGGACACCGGAAGACATCCGGAAAGCCACAGAGGGAATTCCCCATCCGAAAGTTAATTTTAGAAAATTCTTAGAAGACTTACAGGGCATGAGGTTAAGTTACCATTTAAATGGAGAGGAAATAGAGAAAGTAGTCAGACAAATCGTAGGTCCAGACTGGCACATGATCAGTGGCAACTGGAATCCCCGTGACACAGAACATAGGCCACTCCCACATAGTAACGCAGAACTGGATAACAGAGTGAAAGGTCTGACAGACCGAATCACTGAGAAATGGAAGCCTAGGGCTGACTGGACTTGCATTAATCAATGCATGCAACAAGAAGGTGAAACTGTTGATAGATATTATAGATATTATGCCAGATTATTAGAGTGTTTTAATAACCATTGTGGAATGCCGGTACCTGAGGACCAAACACATGATTCCCCATATGAGCAGCAATTAAAGAATGCATTTTTGAAAGGCAGCATTGCACTCATTAGCAGCTTTATTACAAAGCACATGGTAGATCATCATATAAGTAGATTATAGTCATTACTTGATTATGCAAGACATGCCGAAAGGCATTTTAATAGCAAAAAGAAAAAGAAAACTCAAGTATTTGCAGTAGAAGACGGATCAGAAGTTTTTGTAGTACAGACCGGGAAGAACGGTAAGTAAAATGCCCAGGGGAAACAAACAATCTGATAAGCGATCAGAGGAGTTTGAAGAGAGAAAGAAAAGGGGTGAATGTTTTAAATGCAGAAAAAAGGGACATTTAGCAAGGGATTGCAGGCAAAATAAAAAGGTAACCACAGAAGACAAGGAGGGTGAGGACTGACTATATGATAGTCAAGAATCACTAGAAGGGAATAACCAAGAAAAGACAAATGCAAATGTGATAGAAGGAGTAGAGAATGTGATAGAAGAAATAGAGGAAGCACAAGAAATCACCAATGGTGAAGAAAATGAAATATTAGACTTAGCATTATTGAGACTTGAGCTCTACTTAGCAGACACAAAACCGGAAGTTACACTTCTGGTAGAGGGGAGGGAAGTTAAATTCCTGTGTGACTCAGGGGCTTCACGGACCCTGATACATCCTTCCAAACTACCAGAAAATTCAGAATCACTTGATTACACATTAGTGAAAGCAGCTAATGGACAGCTGTATCAGGAGCCACTCTCCCACAACATAGCAATAACTGACCCTGTTTCAGGGATGACCCAGAAAAGCAAAATTGTTTTTTCTGCAAAATGCCCAGTAAATCTTTTGGGCACAGACCTAATGCAGATATTTGGCATAGCAGTAGTTCCAACTATGCAGGGTATGGAAGCACAGCGACAAATGGATACTTTTGTAGAGCGACCGGAGGGTGAAACATTTTATTGGTACAGCCAGGACTTGGTTACGACTGGTCCAGGGGCAGTAACCGAAGAACTGATGAACGTAGCCATCAGTAAATCCCCCTCCCTTGACAATGATAAACAGCATTTGTTGCATTGCACTCTATATTACTGTAGCAAACCAGGACCTGAAAAAGAATATGAGCAAGAACTGTTTAGAAACCATGCTAACAGATTAGTATTACGAAATCTGTACTGGGACACAGAAGGAAACAGTGTAGTTAAGCTGTTCATTGCCCCAGGAATTCCTAGCGCTTTATAAATCTAATCGATTCCACATGTGAGTTTAACTAAAGATAAAAGTGTGAAGTGGGCAGACCTAGGAGAAAAAGTCACAAGGTGGGAAAAACAGACAGAATTAGAACTTTCAGAACAGGGAGTACAAAAGCAAAAGTTGAATTGGATAACACAGACACACCCAGCTGTGCACTTGCAGGCAAGTGAGGACAGCTGAGTAGCACTTTTACTAGAAGAAGAGGAAAAAGCCTTACGAGACATACCAGAGACTCTCTGGTCAACAGGAAAATCAGATGTAGGACTTATTCGTACAGCAGGACCAGTCACTATTACGCCAAAGTCAGCATTCAGACCTCAAAAGAGACAGTATCCCTTGAGAAAGGATGCAGAAGTAGGAATCAAACCTATAATAGCAGCCTTACTTAAGGAAGGAGTATTGATAGAATCTCCTGATTCACCATGTAATACACCCTTATTTCCTGTTAGGAAAGCAAATGGAGAATGGCGTATGGTCCAAGATTTACAAGCTGTAAATGACGCAGTTATACCTAGAGCACCTACGGTGCCAGATCCACACATCTTATTAAATGATTTGAAACCTCAACAAAAGTATTTTTCTGTGGTAGATATTAGCAATGCGGTTTTCTCAATACCGATACACCCTGACAGCCAACATTGGTTTGCATTTACATTTCAGGGGAAAAGGTGTACATATACGCGACTACCACAGGGATATTGTGAGAGTCCAACAATATTTGCACAGGAAATGGCAAGTAACATGGCGGGATTTATCCCACCGAAAGGCAGCCAGATTTTACTTTATGTAGACGACATTCTGCTGGCAGACCCCGCCCAGCAAGAATGCAGAGAAGATACCATAGCATTACTACAATTTTTAGCTACTCAAGGACACAAGGTAAACAAAAACAAACTGCAACTTTGGAAAAAACAGGTTAAATACCTGGGATATGTAATATCCAAAGAAGGCAGAATATTAGATGAAGACAGAAAAACAGCAATATTACAAGCACCCAAACCAACTACCAAGAAGGAAATGATGTCCTTCCTAGGTACGACTAATTTTTGTCGGAGTTGGATTCCAAACTATGCCTTGGAATCTGCTCCACTGACCAACTTGATATTCAAGAAGCCTATGGCAGCACAAGATTTATTACAGTGGACACCAGAAGCAGAATCAGCTTTCTGCAAATTGAAACAACTGATAGCATCCTCATTAGTTTTAGGATTACCGAACTATCATAAATGATTTTTCCAAACTGTAGATTGTAAGCAGGGTTATATGACATCAGTATTAACACAGCAGCATGGGGACAAACAATGCCCCATAGCTTACTATTCATCACAGCTAGACCCAGTGGCGCGATCCCTGCCCCACTGTGTACAAGCAGTAGTCGCAGCTGCAATGGCAGTGCAGGCTTCAGCCTCAGTAGTGTTATTCCACCCTCTCACATTGAGAGTGCTTCATGCAGTCGCGATTATTTTACTGCAAGAAAAAGTAGCATATCTTTTTCCTGCTAGACATCTTTCCTGTATGACTATACTGTTGAGCCAACCTCATATGACAACTGAACGATGCACAACTTTGAATCTGTCAACCTTGCTCCCAACCCCTGCAGATGGCAAACCACACTGCTGCCTGCAGGAGATTGAGCAAAAGACACTACCTAGAAAAGATCTCACAGATGTTCCCTTGGATGATGCCGAGGTGACATACTATGTGGACGGCTCGTGTAGGAGGGGTCCTACAGGACAGAATCTAGTGGGGTATGCAGTAGTTTCTGATACTGAGATTTTAGAAGCAAAGTCTTTACCACACGACTTATCTGCACAAGCAGCAGAATTGATTGCTTTAACAAGGGCATGTACCTTGGCTAAAGATAAATGTGTGAACATTTTTACTGACAGCCAGTACGCTTTTTCTACTGTACATGTTTTTGCGAAGCAGTGGAAAAATAGAGGAATGATAACATCTACTGGTAAACCAATTAATCATACGCAATTTATTTTAGATTTGTTAGACTCTATTCATTTACTTCAGAAAGTAGCTATTTGTAAATGCATAGCTCATACCAAACAACAGGATAGGATTTCAAAAGGTAATGTGAGAGCTGATACAGCTGCAAAGCAAGCAGCTTCAGCTTCAGAAGTATTTCTTTTGAGTAAGGAATTACAACCATCTGAGATTTTAGATTTAGAAATGTTAAAAACAATGCAGACACTTACTACAAATGTAGAAAAACAAAAATGGATAAAACGAGGAGCAATTCTTGAGAAACGGCTGTACATCTCCAAAGAAAGAAAACCAATTTTACCATCTAACTTGTTTAGATATGCAGCTTTGTTGAGCCATGGGCAATGCCATGTCTCAACAGGGGGGATGGTACAGTTAGTGAATCGAGTGTTTACAACGTATGGATTTACAAACTACACAAAAAATTTTTGTGCAGCATGCCATGTTTGTAACAAGCATCATGCACAGGGGGCACTGAAGCCTAAGCAAGGGAGTTTCCCTACACCACCGTATCCGTTCCATATTATCTGTATGGATTTTACAGAGCTAAACAAATGTGAAAATAAAAAGTACTGTCTTGTCATTATAGATATGTTTTCCAAATGGGTGGAAGCTTTTCCGACTAAAAATCCAGATGCAGCTACTGTTGCAAAAGTCCTCGTTAAAGAAATTATTTCTAGATTTGGCATACCGGAAAAGATTTATAGTGACAATGGCACACACTTTGTAAATCAAACTATACAACAATTGAGCTGTTATTTTGGAATTTCTCTGAAAAACCATTGTGCATACCACCCCCAATCTGCAGGATTAGTAGAGAGGCATAATGGAGTTTTGAAAAATAAGCTTAGGAAATTGATTAGTGAGACACAAAAGAACTGGGTGCACTGTCTGCCTCTGGCATTGTTGAGTATGAAAACTGTTCCAAATGTAAAAGGGTTAACTCCTTTTGAAATTCTGTTTGGGAGGGCATATTATACACCTCAGTGGAAACCTCTCATGCCTGCAGACCAGGTGGCTGACAGTTCACTTGCAGAGTATATGAGGCGATTTTTGAATAACAAACTTCTGCAGTTAAATTCTGTTTTAGATAAAGAACAAGCCAGACCATCGAAAGCAGCAGTAGTCCCAGGCATGTGGGTCTGGGTGAAGGTCGTGAAGAAAAAGAATTGGAGTTCTCCGAAGTGGGAAGGACCATACCAAGTGCTACTGTCAACACCCACTGCAGTCAAGATCGCAGAGCGCGTGTCTTGGATTCATCTGACACACTGTAAATTGGTTAAGAACTTTGAACTGGACAAAAACCTTGTTACTGTTGTACAACGAGAACAAAATGACCAGGTATAGAGTAAACAGGGATGCAGAACAACCTCAGAAAAATTGCATGATTATCCTCATAGCTATGCTGATAACAATGATCTTTTTGCTGTGGCCTTTCCTTTTTCCAGCCACACGAGTTGAACTGAACAAACGTGATGCATTACTCATAGACTGGCATCCAAACTTTAACACTTACCAAGCAATGAAATATGTGTATGCTGAGACTTTTAATGTTTCGAACTGCTGGATTTGCACAGCTATACCAACAGCATACGGGGGATTATTAATGACTGCTGTCCCCCTAGGGGTCAATGAGACCTGGGAAAACTTGATTTTTGATACTACACCCGTGAAATCACAAGACAAAATAGCATTGTACCTACCTGTTACACAAAAAGGGATTGTATGTTTTTATAAAAATGACACTATTCAGGTGGGTTGGAGCAATTGCAATGTGACTGTTTCTTATAAATGTTATATTAAGGCTAATAAGGCAAAAACTATCTGTGATACGAACTATGACTCGTATTTTGAAAAAATGAAGAGAACTGTTAGTAAAATACAGCATAATCATGTTCTTTTGAAGCAACTTTCTATTATTGGCAAAAAAATGTTTCATGCAGGGCGAGCATATATCAGTACTAAAGTAGAGAATTGTAATTTAGTTTGTGGGAAAAAAGCATACAAATGGCTACCTGAGAATTGGTCCGGCAGTTGTTTTTTGGGTTACCTGGTTCCGGTCATACGGCACACTGCAGCTTTGCCTCAGGGGAAAATTCGAAATGTCAGAGAGGTTAGCAGTAAACCTAGAAGTCCAATCAAGAGACCCGAGAATCCAGTGGGACAAATCGAAGCAGGGTGGAAAAACCATAACTCCGTGAAAAACAAAGATAAACTGACACATATGGACTTGAGTGACACTATTATATCATGGGCAGGCATAGCCCCTGCATATGGCGCAGTGAAATTGATTTGGAAGCTGAGAAAACTGTCCAGACTTCTCTAAGTTATGAGCAATGCAACTTTTTCTGCTCTCGAGTTAGTGACTGATGAACTAAATGCTATGAGAACTGTGGTACTTCAAAACTGCATGGCTCTTGACTTCACCCTAGCGGCGAGAGGTGGTATGTGCGCTTTAATCAAAGAAGAATGCTGTTCATATATTCCTGACAACCAGCACGAGATAAACAACCATCTTGAGGTGATCCAGCAAGTGTCGACCATGACCAAACCAGGTCGAAACCCTCTGACGGACTTTTTCCAGAATTTGTTTGGGGGGTGGGGTTCCATCCTAATGAACATCCTGATTGCCTTTTGTGTGGGATTACTCCTATTAGGAGCAAGTATCTGTTGTGGTATTCCCTGCATGAAAAAGTTAATCAAAGATTTTATAGATATGTCAGTTTCTGAGACTTTGTATCAAAGTACTGAAATTGAAGAGTTGTTAAAAAATGAAATGCTTTCATAAGTCTAAACTACATGACTCTCTTAACTGCAAATCCGGAATGGAAGAGGTTAGGAGAAGAAGCAAACTGTTTATGCTTTTGAAAATAGAATAAAAAGTATTAACAGGGGGGAAATGTCAGAAAAATATTCATTTTTATATATGTCTAATGCTTATTAGAAGCTAAAAGGGTTAACACATTTTCATTCTATTTTATGTACATCTTAATTCTGTATGAAATTATAAGATGATTTTTCAAACCACAGTATGCTTTCTGAAACTGCACGATGCACCCTGACCTAGTAATTGCTAGCACAGAAATATTCATGTTTATGCCTTTTTGGAAATGTACTTGAGAAGCAGGTGATTATCTGCTAGGTCAGGAAATTAATGAATACAATACTGTTTTCTTTCTTATGACTGAATATGAATAATCAGCTTTGTTCGTGTTATGAGAACATGCACAGCTGCGGAAAAGAAGAGATACATAAAACAAAAGACTGCTTGAAGAATCTGTACTTGCTTTGTGCTCGAATTAGCTATAGTACCTTGAATGGAAACATAACATAGTGGGGAACTGTATCTAACCGGTGGTCACCAAGGCCACGTTGTTTTTCTTAGGAAGTTTTTCATAAAATTGATAGTGCAAGCAGAAAATTATGGATAAACAGCTGCTATGTAATGATGATGTTAAAACTTGTGATCTGTTACGTCAGCTTGGTAGGCAATATCTTGTTAGAAAGTGTATAAAGATATACTTACTTCCTGATTTTAGTTAGACAAACTCTGTATTAGCATGTTTTTGTCTCCTTGCTGCAAGATTAAAGTGCCTTAACCTGAACCTACAGTGTATTGATCATTTTTAAAGTTTATTTTTCCTATGACAACATGTCTTTTACTTAGGTTTACAACAGCCTTTACTTTTGATATCAACTCCAGGTACGGAAGGCAGTCTTTAGCCTGCAGTTCAAACATCTTCTTAACCTCATCCCACTCTATTACCTTTCCATCCCTAGTTATTTCCTCCCAAAACATTGGTTCCTTTGCCAGTTTTCTCAAGTAAATTCCAGGCTTCTCTTCCTTATTTTCTGTACCTCTACTTGCAGTCATCCTTACTGGCAAAATTCTCGTGTTAGTTTACTTCTTAGAATAGTTTCTGCTACTTTATGACTATACTAGTCTGTATGGTTGTTATTTTACTTAAGGATCTGCATCCAAAATTCCACTCTCTTCTTATTTCTTAAGTCCCACCCCCCCTGTTCATCATCATCATCACTTTCTACTTTGAAGTATAACCTTCTGCTTGTATTATGTATATGAACCTTAATTGTGTAGCTCTAAAGTATTCCTTAAAATCAGGTCATCCTAAACTACTTTGTTCAATTGGAAAGATCAGCTTATCCCACTAAACCTTTGCCATCTTTCCTTCCCACATAAATTCCTTCAACTGTTTATTAATTATTGTCCACGTCTCCTCTGATTGATAAAAATATGTCTGATTTGTATGAAAAACTAAAGGGACTATAACATTTTCACTGCTTGTATTTTACTATCCATATTCATAAGCAACATATTCCAGTTTCTCAGCTGTGTATTATGTTTTGTTTAGTCTATTCCCACATATATTTAGCTGCCATAACAAAAGCCTTTTTAATCCATACTCCTACATACTTTTTTCATTATCATGTCCCCATAAATATGGGTATTGCTGAACTAATTCTTGGGTGGTACATAATTTAAAATTACAACCTTTGTTTTATTCTTCAACTATTTTATGTCCTAAAAAGTCTTAAAACTATCTCAAAATGTTCCAAAGCATTGAGCTGTCCTCTTCTGGATTTATCAGGTACAAAATAATATTATCTGCAAATCAAGCCAACTTTTCTTGATTACCATACCAATTATATCCTTGAATTTCTGAGTTCCTTGTTTTCTTTGCCAATGGCTTTTAACATAAAGTAAATAAAGAAAGCAGAGAAGATCCCTGCCTCGTTCCTCTATTCAATCAGAACTTAAGAGAGGAACCCTTCCACTTTAATTCTTGCCTCTGATGCTTCACATATCCTCCTAATGAAACCTTATTTTGTATCAGGGAATGAATATACTTCCATTGCCCTACTCAAAAAATCCCAGTTTACTCTGTGGAATGCTTTCTCTGCATCCCTCTGGATCATTGCTGATCTATTAATGTTGTTAAATATTTGTCTCCCCTACACAAAACCACACTGATTCATATCAAATAATTTTGGCAACATCTTTACTACAGACACTTTATAAAACTGGCTCTATATGAAGCTGGGTCTGATGGGTCTTGACCATCTTCAGGTAATAAAGCCACCACAGTTTTCTTCCAAGTTGTTATTTCCCCACCTTTTAAAATACTGTTAAACAAAATCTTCCAAATCTTATCACCTTCTTCCCACCTAACCTCCAAACATGCACAGGAATAAAATCTATTCCTGGAAACTTTCCTTTAGATTGATTTTACACCACTATTTTCATTTCATCTCCTCATATCTCAACTGTTTGTTTACCATTTTCTTTTCAGCTCCTCATATCTTAACTCTTTGCTGTTGAAAATCATCTACTACTAACATTTGCATAATTAACTCTTTCATAAATAATTACATTTGTGCTCTTTCTTGATTTTCACATTTCTTTGCTTTATATAACATTTTATAACATTTCTAAAATATCTCTAATACCAGTACAGGATCTCTGGTTATTTTTCCTGTTACAGGATACCAAAGAATGGCAACAACTGTTTCTAGTTTCTGTTGCTTAAGTCATTGTGCTAAACGTTTTTGTGCCCTGGAGTTGTTATCAAAGATAGTTTCTTAACAGTAATCTTTCTAAACTTATGCGTATTATCCAAATACTCAGTTTCTCTTTAGGATTCTGCAGTTATGTCTCTTCTTAATCTGTGAAATTCCCCTTACTCTGCAATACGTTAACCTTTGTCATCCTTTCTAAATAATTCCTATTACATATTAACCATATCTCTTTCTTTTATTTTTCCCTATTTTTAAACTCCATTTTCACTTTTCCCACTTACTAGTTATCACTTCTGAAGAAATTTCTATCTTCCCTAATAACTCTTGAATACTTTCCACTAACCATTCCTAAAATTCCTCTCTTTTTAAAAGGTAGGTGGGTGGGAATGCACAGTGTCTCATTTTTACTTCATTACTTTGCATGTTTATCACAGTTTTTATCAGTGCATGATCTGAAATAGTTATCGGATGTGTGTCGAACCTTTCAATTAAATGCATGTGTTCCCATATAATTTCTTTCCAGTCTAGCACTGTACTATACCTTGGGTTATATGTAAATTCTGTCTTAGTTCCTACTACTGAATTCATGTCTTCCATACCAAATATTTTCATAAACTACTTCAAAAATCACCATCTTTTGTTGTATCTTCCCCTCTAGGTCCCCTTGACACACAGTAACTATTGCAAATCAAGTTCCAGTCTGCACCTATAAGTAGTATTCTCTGCTGAAAGTTGATTATTTTCCCCAAATTTTCTTAAGCTCCATAATTGCAGTTTTTGGTGGAACATAAATACGTGCTAGTGTAATCCTCCTCCCTTGCCAATAAACTCTTACTACCACAAATCTACAATTACTGTTTTTTCCTCTCTTCTATCACTGTCAGAGCCCATCTAACAATCATTATTAGTACTTCCCTTTTCCTCTGTCCCTGACATTCTGCTTAATATCCATCCTGAAATCCATTCCTTGTCAAATGTACATGCTCATTTCTTTCCAAAAAAAGTCTCATACAGCTCTGCTACTTGTAGTCTGCATTTCTTAATATAATTCAATACTCTTTCCTTTTCGTCTACATCTGTAAGACCACTTATGTTCCAAGATAGTATAGGTGGCATAACCACTGTGATAAAAAGCTACTGTTCCCACCTATTATACATGACAGTTTTTTGAATGTGTATTTCCAACTTTTGTCTTAAGTGCACACTTTAAATTTTGGCAAGACCGATCTTTTTTACAGTTTTTCCTCATCTCCATTTGAACCTATTTCACATTTTCAATGCATTTTGTTAGAATTAAAACCCTTAAACACAAAACTAAATACATTCTGAAAATACCCTCTCCACTATTAACTTAGAACAAACACACAAAACTATGTACATCAGCAAAAAATGAAGTTTAACTCTCCAGATAGGAATGACTGCCCCCCCCCCCCCCAGAGCAACAGCTACAGCCACAGGCATTATCTGACCTAAAATGAAGGTTACCCATGCTACATTGACTGCTCTCTCCACTTCTTATCTCTATTCTTCTCCTAGAAGCAGAAAAAATCAAAATACATTAACTTTAAGCCCTAAGAAAAAGTGCATTGGCTATCCTTAAATATACCTAAATTGCATAATGTTCTATGAAGTGCATTAAAGTAATAAAACTGCTAGGGAAGCTGCTACCTGTTATTCATTTTCCATAATTTCAAACTTTATCACCGATTTCCAATATGGCTGCACACTGATCAACGGTTGAGCTTTAGCTCTCATATTATGAAAACAGAAAATGAAAAACAACAGCCAGTGATATTGTCAGCTTAAGCAAAATTCATTTACTGGCTAGTAACTACACTGCCTTGGATGCCTGCAAAAAGAAACTAAGAGAGCTTGAAAGAAAATCAGCTAGAAAAGGTGAAGCTAAAACAGTGACTATGAAGACTTCCACAGCTGTTCAGCAAAAGGTAGTTCAAGCTCCAGCTCTGGTGCAAGACATGGCTTCCAGTAATCTAGAGGAAAGAATAAGTCAGTGTGCTCAGAGCTGATTCCATTGAAGGAGTATATCAATTCAAATAAAAAAGGGTGGAAAAAAGGGACGAAGCTTTAAACAGATATTCAGATGACCTGATAACACTGCAAAAATCAGAGGCTGAAATGAAGAAAAGGCTGGCTGTGTATGAGACTGCTCAAGAAGAGATGTTTAAAAAAAATGGTAGAATTAGTGAACAGAGCATGTAGGGAAAATCTGACATTTTCTGCTGTACCAGAGAAACTAGAAGGAAGAGACTGTATTAATTGTATGCAGATACAAATAAGCATTTGGACTGGTATTCCACAACAGTAGCTTAAAAGGGCACACTGTGTGTATGCTCCAAATCTCGCCATAGTAGGGTTAAACTTCATAATTTCAAGATATATATAGTTATGTGTATTTGTATTAAGTTAACAGGTTATGGTGTGTGTATTTTTTGAGTGTTTTTATTAAAACAAAAAGTCTTGTAAAATATGACATTGATTTAAATGGAGAAAAGAAAAAAAAACTGTAAAAAGATTTAACCTGCCAAACATTAATGGTTGCATGTATCACAAAAGCTGAAAACAGATATTTAAAAAAACTGACATATACAATAGGTGGGAATAATGACTTCTTACCATAATGGTGACACTGTCCACATTATCCTGGAATGTGAATGGTCTTACAGGTATAGACAAAAAGGAAAAAATACGTAAATATTAAGAAATGCAGAGAGCAAATAGCAATGCTATAGGAGGCACATTTGGAAAAAACTGAGTATGTGAATTTGATAAAGAAAGGATTTTAGGAGACATATTCTGCAGAATATCAGGGACAACTGAAAAGAGGAATGCTTACATTAATTGATAGAGGAACTCCAGTAGTGAAAGAAAAGGGGGGGATGATAATAATGGCAGATTTGTGGTAACAGGCTACTGGCAAGGGATGAGGAATGCTGACATGTATTCCTATTCCACCTAAACTGTTATTATGGAGCTTTAAAAATTGGGAGAAACAGTCAGTTTTCAGCAGGGAATATTACTTGTAGGAGGTGGCTGGAATTTGATTTGCAACAGTGATGTAACAGGGGGCCTAAAAGGAAAAATATAACAAAAGAGAGTATATTTCTGAAGAAATTTACGGAAATATTTGGTATGAAAGACATTAATTCAGTAATAAGAACTCAGACAGAATTTACATATTATTCCCCAAGGTACAATAAGTGGGCTAGATTAGACAGGCATTTCATTTCACTGGAACATATGCATTTAATTGAGGACTTTGATACATATCCAATAACTATTTCAGATCATGCTCCAATAATTACTAAAATAAAAATGTAGGGTAATGAAGTAAAGATGACACAATGGCATTTCTCCACCTACCTGTTACAAAGAGAGGAATTTAAGGAATGGGTAGTAGAAATTATTTGGGAATTATTAGGGAAGACAGAAAGTTATAGCTAGTGAGTGGGATCAAATGAAAGTTGAATTTAAAACAGGGTAGAAATAAAAGAAAAAGAGATCTGGTTAAGAAGTAATAAGAATTATTTAGAGTGGCTGACATGGATTAAAGTTTACAAAATAAGAGGAATCTCAAATAAGAAGAGGTACAACTGTAGAATGCTAAAGAGAAAATAATGGAGTACCTGGATAATATGCATGAATTTAGAAAGACTGCTGTTAAGCAACTGTTTTTGATAATAACTCCTTAGCACAAAAACTTTGGGCAACACGACTTAGGCAACAAAATGTAGAAAGGGTTGTTGCCAAACTTATGGAGCCTATAAGGATCCTGTAGAAGTATCAGATATATTTCAGAAATTATATGAACATTTGTATAAAGCAGAGAAATCGGGGAATCAAGAAAAAGCACAACTGGAAATATGTGTGGAAGACTTAAATATGCCAAGTTTAGAGATTGATGAGACTTAGCAACTAACAGTTAATATAAGATAAGAGGAGATAAAAATGATGATACACAACCAATCTGCAAGATGAGATGAGATAAAAATGATGACATACAATCAATCTGTAGGAAAGTCTCCAGGAACAGAAGGTATTCTTGTGGAAGTTTGGAAGCTTTGAAGGAATAAAGTGAAAGGCTCTGGAAGATTTAATGGTATTTTAAAAGGAGGGGGAGGCGCCAACATCATGGAAGAAACTGTGGTGGCTGTAATGCCTAAAGATCCAGTTTCATATAGGTCCATTTCAATTTTAAACTATGATTATAAAAATCTTTATATCTATAATGGCTAAAAGTATGACAAAGGTGATGCCAAAACAGATATATATGGACCAATGTGGTTTTGTGGAGAGGAAGTAACCATTTAACAACATTATTAGAACAATGATGATCCACAGGAAAGCAGAATATAAGGAAATATTTCTGATATTGGTGGGTTCTGATGCAGATAAAGCATTTCACTGAGTAAGATGGGATTTAATGAGTAGGACAATGGAAATATTTGCATTTCCTAATACAATAATAAGGTTAATTAGGAGATTGTACCATAACTACCTGCCCCTCTCCAGGTTAATTATTTACCCACTTCTATTACTTTTCTCATCAAAAATTCTATCCTCCTTATCTTAATTTGTTTTAGTATATATAAAAATATCCAGTACATGAATTGTACTATTTCTTGTATTCTTCTATTGCTTGTTATTCCACTATGATTGTATTGTACTATTGCTTATACTGTGTTATTGCTTGCTTTGTTGTGTTGTACTAATGTGGAGCTTTTCTCGCCGGGTCTCCACTGAAAACAGGCCCCTGGCCCAGTTGGACATACCCCGTTAACAAATGTAATAAATAAATAATAAATACATTGTATGAGGGATCAGAGGCAAAAATCAAAGAGCGAGGGTCTTTCTCTGATAAGTTGTATCTGAATAGATGAAAGAGACAGGGGTATCCTCTTTCCCCTTTATCTGTGTTATATTTAGAACCATTGGCAAAGAAAATAAAGGACTCATAAATTCAAGGATATAATTGGTATGGTGTTCAACGTGAACTAGGAAAATACATCTCAGTGTTATAGAACATTCTGAGACATTTCCAGGTATTTTAGGGTTATAAAATGAATGAATATAAAACAAAGGCTATAGCTATAAATATGTGCCCACATATAAAGTGGTTTAGAATAACCATACTTATGGAGACACGATAAAATGTAATATTTATGGATTAAAAAGGATTCTGTCATTACAGCTAAGTGTATGTAGGATGAGACTAAACAAAAGATAATAAAACAACTGAGAAACTGGAAGCTGTTGCCCATGGATATGAATAGTGAGATACAATCAGTAAAAATGTTTTTAGTCCCTTCAGTTTTATACACAGGTCAGGCATATTTTTATCAACCAGAGGGGAAGTTGTAGATAGTAATTAATAAAGAGATGAAGGGTTTTATTTGGGATGGGAAGAGGGCAAGAGTGAAGTGGGATAAGTTGATCTTCCCATCGGAACAAGGAATTTTAGGATTACCTAATTTAAACGGGTATTTAAGAGCTACAAAGCTAAGACTTTTATACACAACACAAGCAGGAAGCTACAATTTAAAGTGGAAATGGATGATAATAAAGCAGAGGGTAATTCAAGAAATAAGGAAGAATAGGATTTTGGGCGCAGATCCTTAAGAAGAATAACAACAGTCATGCACAATATTATATTCATAAAGTAGTAGAAAGTATACTAAGAACTAAGCCAAAGCAGGAATGGAGAAAGGAGAGTCTGCCAATAGGGATGACTGAAATTAGTGTTTCAGAAAATAGCAAGAGGGGGCTGGAATTTACTAGAGGAAGCTGGCAAATGTATCAAGGTACCGGGAAGAAATAATCAGAGAAGAAATGGTAATAGAATGGGAAGAGGCCAAGAAGACATTTGGATTTCCGACTACTGATTGCCTTCCCTATCAGGAATTGATATCAGAGTACAGACAAATAGAAAGGGATAGGGGAATCCTCAATGAAAGATCAGCACTGGTTGAGCTTTTAACTGAATCTAGAATGGAAGCTGTTGCTAAATTCATGCATATTATCCAGGTACTCCATTAGTTTCTCTTTAGCATTCTACAGTTGTTGCTAAAAAGGGATAATTAGCATTCTACAGTTGTTGCTAAAAAGGGATAATTAGGGCATATGAAATTTTGCACGATAACTGTACGAATCATTCAGAAGAGGTCAGAAAAGAAAGGGAAGGGAAGAGAGATAAGATGTGTAATTCACAAAGAAACAATGGGAGGACATATGTACAGCACCCAAATATGGAACAAAATCTGGAAGACTTACAGTGTTTTGCCTGGAAGTCTTTGGGCAGATACTTTTAAACTCTAAGCAGACTCCAAAGAATTTTTCCTCAGGTAGATGGAAAATATTGGAGGTGTGATGTGGAAGAAAGAGGTAACTGGGAACATGTGTTTTGGGAATGTAACGAGTTGGCAGACTTTAAAAATTCCCTACAGAGTACTTTGTTAGGAATACTGATTGCCGTGGTGGTATGGCGGTTGCGTTATTACCTCACAGCAAAAGGTTCTCCCGTTCAATTCTTGGCGTGGCTTGGGAGTGCCTTCTGTGTGGAGTCTGCATGTCCTCCCTGCGGTTGGGTAGCGTTCGAAAGACATGCGTGTGTAAATGGGTGTGCCTTCGTTGAAGATTGGGCATCGAGTTGGCACCTCGGCGTTTCGTAAAGAAATCTACTGCCAATCATTAGTGGACTGCAGTGGCGACCCCTTACCGGGAAAAAGCCGAAAGACCAACAACTGAGTGAGCAAATTATTTCTTTTTGAGCTAGGGTACACAATCTAAATTGCCTACACATAGTAAGGCCTTCTTAAGTTTAATTCTGGTGTCTGCCAAAAAGGCAATTACTAGAAAATGGAAATCAAAATCTAAAGCAACTGTACTAGCGAATACTGTAACAGAGTTAAAGAACAGGAAGTGAGATCTTTAGAATACTGCAGGAGTAAATTGCATAGAAAAAAAATTGAAAGTGCAGAACAATACATGCAGAAAAATGGTTTTGAGGAGGAATGAAGTTTAAGAGAAGGGAGGAACTGAACAATTTAGGTAATGTTGCTTAGATTATATGATAAGTATCAATATATGTAATGTATAATGTTGGTAAATGTGAACTTATATGCAATGTATAATGTTGGTAAATGTGAACATGTTAATGTGGTTTGATTACTTTTATGTAAATGTAAGTTTGCCTATGTCACTACTGATAATTCAATAAAGGTGGTTAAAAAAGCTTTAATCATCACAGTAACGTCTTGCCATTGTACCTTTAAATTTTGCATTTCCCTCAGCAAAGAATGCTCATAACTCTCAAGATTAATTGCTTGTACCTGCAGACAACTTGTCTCCATGTAAAAGTAATCAGCAGTGAGAGAAAAAAACAGGTAATAACTGTAGATGCATGAAGGAATCTTTGTAAATTTCAATCGCAACAGGATATACAACTAACTTAAGCTGCATACTTCTTGACTCCCACTGAGAACATTTGCTAATGAAAAAAAGAACAAGCTAATATTGTTGCAGATGTAAGAAACTTAGCATTTTATGGCTTTCATCATTTTGTCTTATTTTCCAATCCTACTTGGTTATAAAAACACTTGTCTGTAGCTTGCGCCAAGGACAATAATATAGACATACTCCCTTGTAAAAGTAAAATACATTATCTTAATTCTGCTTACATGTAATATAAGCAGTAAACTTGTATACCTCACCCCAGCAACTCAAGATCACAGCATATTAACTTAAACTTGCTTTTGTCCAGCCTTTCTTCTTCTGTTATACTGTAAAGCCTATATTTCTTATAACTAAAGATTACTTGTTTACTTTAATATCTTAAACATATACAGAAGTCTTTGAACAGATCCCCCCACGCATTTAAAATACTCGACTACACACTATACAAAACAGTTTTTCAATATAACATATAGTTTATATTATGAAATGTTTTATATAAATACTAATAAGAACAAATTGTTTTACTTACAGTTACTTTTTTCCCCTTTACTAGCCTCCTAAACATGAATGACAAAGTGGAGCATGTGCTTTACAGTACACCCACAAGTTTAACAATGTCAACTCAAGTCCAGTCTTTCTCAGCCATTTCTTCTTGCAAAACCGTATTTCACAAATGAGACTGATGCTTTACAGACTTCAATTTATTCACTAATTTCAGTGTTGCTGGTCTTCTTCCTTCTCATCTTCATCTCTCAACACCGGACTCTGGTTCAGGTCCAAAGCAATCCTCATTCTTCTAGTCAACTTCTGCGCTTTTTCTGTCTCTCAAGCATTCTTCTTTGGAAATTAGAAAAGGTTTCACTAGCAAATCTCTCTATGAGCTTTACTGTCAGAAGAATGACAGAGTTCTCATCTGTTTACTGGCTCACATTTTGTTGGATAAACTTTTTATTTGCTCCTTTGCCTATTTTGTCAGCATCAGTTCCTTCCTTACAAGGGACTGGTAGAGTAAAAGTAAAGAGAAAGGGAGAGGGGACTGTTAAATAAAATACCAAATCTGGTTGAATTTTTAGTTGAATCTAGAATAGACTCTGTGGTTAAAAAAGATAAATAGCAAGGCATATAAATTAATGCATGCCAACTGTATGAATCAATCGGAACAGGTTAAAAAGGCTGTGAAAAGAAAACAGAAAGGCAATATATAAAGGACGATGGGAGGTTATTTGTATGACTCCAAAGTATGCAATGAAATCCTGAATGTTTTGGTTTTGCGCATGGACTTACTTGTATGGGGATTTTACAACCTAAGTAGAATTCATAGACATTTTCCAAAAGTAAACAGCAAATGTTAGAAGTATGATGGGATTACTTGGGAACATGTTTTTTTTTTAAGAGTGCAACATGCTAATAGATTTAAAAAAATCCCTGCAAGGTACTTTGCCATTAATGCTGGGGAAACAAATTATTGTAACTAAGGAAATGATTATTTTGAAATGGGATATAGAAACTAAATTGCCTAGAGATAATAAGACCCTACTAAGTTTAATGCAGTTGTTTGCCAAAAAAGCAATTACTAGAAAATGGAAATAAAAACTGAAAACAGCTATAACTGAATTACTGAATGTTGTACAGGAAATAAAATAATTGAATGTGGGATCTTTAGAAAATGAAAGGCCAAACTACATAGAAATATATGTAATTTGTGGGAACAATGTAGAATAATGCTCAGGTGGAGAAGTGAAGTTTCAGGAAAGGCAGGGCTTGAGCAATGTATGTAATGCTGAAGTGAAGAATAATTGTTAAGAAAGAAGCCATATATGTATAATGCATAAAAAGGGGAAAAAAGGTTGTAATTGTTTGTTTTCTGTTTTAAAAAATGCACATGCACCATGCCACTGAGCAATATGTGAAGTTAATAAAGGCATTAAAAGAAGTTGCAAGCTCTACAGTAATTGTTTGAATTCACTCACTTATATAATAACAGTGGCCATGAGAAACAATTTAAACAACTGTTCTGCAAAATGGCAGGCCGCCTGCATGTGGGTGGCAGTCCACTCCTACACTTCCTACTACTCAGACATATCAACTGCTAAATCACACTATGTTTGAATAAAGCTGAACAGTTTTGCCTTTTCTCCAACATTATGTGATCTTGATCTGTACACAAGGATGGTTGCTTGATCAACTCAGCCTCAAGCAAATGTGAAATTAACACCTTTTAGGATCCCTAAAAGTAAAACTCTCAGCTGCAAAACTAATTTACAGAAGCACATATGAGTCACTGAGAGAAGACCAAGTGCATAGTAAAAGACGGCACAGTTTTGAAAGCGTGCAGAACAAATTAGAGAAAATGACACTTGAGGTAGAGGGTTTATCAGAAATGGACACAGCTGTAGTCTTGCACTCCCCAGGGACACTCTGCCATATGGGCAAGGTTCAACTACTTCTTGACAGTTTAGAATACTCCAAATGAAACCTGAAAAAAGGCATAACTTCTGCAAATAGCAGGGAAAAAAGTATGAAGAACATATATAAGTCAATGACAAATGAAGTAGGTATGTGCACAGTAGTACAAGATATTGCAAGATAAACTACTTTCAGACAGAGAAGAATGTACAGTTCAGTAGTAGTCTAAAATTTAGGAATGTAGTATAAGACATAATGAATCAACACACATGAAACTGCGCTATTATAATAAAAAAGCAAATATAGACTGAGTTAAAAGTTTGTATTAAACATTTCTTCAGTGACACTGGTGATTGTTTTTTTTTTTTATTATTGATCATTCTGGCATCGACTACATTTGACTTGGGTTTATCTATGGTACTGTACTGTGTACATTACACTAAGAAAAGTACAGTCTTCTATGTAAACTGACTATAACAGTAGATATCTGAATGATCAGAGGTGCAGGAGCCTTAGCTATATGGATTATATCCTGCCAAGGATACAACAGCCGGCCAGCTTTCAAAACTTCAGAGTACCTCCCATCCACCCAAAAAGTACAGTTTTGTACCTACCATAAATGTAGATGTTCGAGGATCCACATTGCTGCAGTCCTAACTATTGGGTAGTCCGCTGTCCAGTCGGCCCGAATACCAAAGTATATGGCTGACGTCGGTCAGGGCGCATTAGACTGACGTCAGTACGTCAGGGTACTAATGCGCATGACCGACGTCATATCCTCAGTCTTTTCTTGCCCCAGATGTCAGAAGACCCTGAAAAGCTAAGGCCAAAACCAAAAATTCCAAACATACCTGCACCAAAAATATGTACAATATATACAAAATTACCAGAATATAACCTCACCTACACAACCACCCTTAAACACAGAGGGGAAGGAGGGAGGGTAAATTGGACTGCAGCAATGTGGATCCTCGAACATCTACATTTATGGTAGGTACAAAACTGTACTATGTTCTTCATTCCACATTGCTGCAGTCCTAACTATTGGGTAGAATCCCAAAGCAGAGGTAAGGGAGGCTGGCAAATCATAAGGAAGCAGGAACTGACAACATGCCTTGCAAAACAGCTGTGGCAAAACCAGCCCTAGACTTAGAGTAGAGAAGAAGGTGATAATGCTTAGAGAAAGTATGCACTGAACTCCAAGTAGCTGCCTCCAAAATATCCTTAGTGGCCACCCCCCTTAGAAATGCTGTAGAAGTGGCAGTAGCCCTAGTGGAATGAGGCCTAATTCCAGCTGGAATCTCCTTGCCATGATGGGAATAACAAAATGCAATGCAAAACCCAATCCACCTAGAAATAGTTTGTTTTGACACAGGCTTGCCCTGCGAACCCAAAGCAAAAGAAACAAACAACTGCTGAGACTGCCTAAAATCCTTAGTCCTGCTCAAATAATAACGCAATTGCCTGTGTACATCTAAAGTGTGCAAAATCTTTTCCCCTTTATTTTGGGGATCTGCATAAAAAGTAGGCAAATGAATAGTTTGGTTTAAAGCCACACTAGAAACCACCTTAGGCATAAAGGAAGGATTAGTACGTAAAGATACCCTATCCTTATGAAAAATCAAAAAAGCTCTACCGCCATAAGGGCCTGCAACTCAGAAACCCTTCTTGCAGAAGTAATGGCCAACAAAAAGCAGTGTTCGATGACAAATATTTCAATTCAGCAGTAGCCGAGGCTCAAAAGGTTGTAGAGTAAGTTTCTCCAACACAAAATTGAGATCCCAAGCAGGAGTAGGAGCTCTACGTGGGGTGTTATATTCTTTGCCCCTCTAAGAAATTGCTTGAACAAAGGATGCGAAAACAATGGTGGGTCACAATCATAGTGAGCTGAAATTGCTGCAGCATGAATCTTAATGGAAGAGAAAGACAAACCTTTGTCCAATAACTCAGTAAGATATTGAAGAGCCACACTCAAATTAGGCTCAGAAATCTCCAAATTGTTTGCTGCACTCCAAAATAAAAATCTCTTCCATTTTTCTGCGTACACTTTCCTTGTACTAGGTCTTCTGGCTTCCATAATCACATTTAAAACTTGTTGAGGAAGTTGAGACCTGCTGTCTTTCAAAACAGAATATGCCAGGCTGTTAGATGAAGAGATTGAAGCTTGACATTGAGCAGGTGACCGTCCCTCTGAGACAACAGGTGTGGAATCAAGGGTAAAGGCCATGGAGGCTTCCTTACCAGACTCCTCAGTAATGGGTACCAGTGCTGCCGAGGCCAATCTGGAGCTATTAAAATCATCCTTGGCTTGTCTTGTCTGACCTTTAGAAGCACCTTTGGGAGAAGAGGCAGAGGTGGAAAAGCATACACATGAAGATTTTTCCAACTGAAAGAAAGAGCATCCACTTTCCAAGCTGTGTGATGAAACCTCTTTGTGCAAAACTTTGGCAGCTGGTGGTTTAGTGGAGAAGCGAACAGATCTATGTCTGGAGTTCCCCATGACACTGTCAATTTTTGAAATACATGAAGATCCAGTTTCCACTCGTGGGGATCCATGATTTGTCTGCTTAACACATCTGCTAAGGAGTTCTGTGCTCCCGGCAGAAACCTTGCCTGAAGAGTTAGTTGCAAGCTGAGCGCAGTCTCCCATAAAATCATTGCTTGCCTGCACAATGGGTAAGAATGTGTTCCCCCTTGTTTGTTGATGTACCACATGACAGTTGTGTTGTCTGTTAGAATCAACACCTGCCCTGGAAGAAGTAACTCCTTGAAAGCCATTAATGCAAACTGGACTGCTAACATCTCTTTCATGTTGATATGTAGATGCTTTTGTCTGGCAGGCCACTTGTCTTGTATCCACTTTCCATTTAGATGAGCTCCCCAAGCAATGTCTGAGGCATCTGTCGTTAGAATCTGACTCGCCTCTGGCCGGGTCACAGAGAGTCCCTTGTTTAGGTGACATTCCTGAGCCCACCACAAAAATTCCTTTTGAATGCAAGGTATTATTTAAATGACAGTGTCCAAATCCTGGCAGTGCTGTGTCCATACATTTTTGAGATACCATTGCAGCTTCCTCATATGCAGTTTGGCATTGGGAAGCACCAGAATACAAGATGCCATGAACCCTAAGGCTTGAAGGACTGTCCTTGCAGTCAGCCCGGACTGAAGAGATAGTTGATGGAAGTAACTGGAAAGATTCTTTTGTTTGTCCGGGGTTATAAAGGCCATCTGGGCTGCTGTATTCAGTCTCACACCCAGAAAGCACATGTCTTGAGAGGGTACTAGACTGGACTTTATTTCGTTCACAGAATACCCTAGGCATCTTAGCACTGCTATGACATAATCCAAATGCTGTAGAAGGTCTTCCTTTTCTTGAGCTAGAATCAGGCAGTCGTCCAAGTAAGGATAGATTTGAATTCCTTTTAGCCTGAAGTAAGCTATCACTGGAGCCAGAACCTTTGTGAATACTCTGGGCGCAGTGGATAAGCCAAAGGGCAATGCAGAGAACTGATAATGAGAATTTCCAGCTCGAAAACGCAGATACTTCCTGCAACTTAGTCTTATAGGCACATGAAGGTAAGCTTCCTTGAGATCTAAAGTTACCATCCAGTGATCCTTGCCCAGCAGAGGTAAAAGCTGTTGTAACGCCAACATTTTGAACTTGGGAATGTCCAGATAAGTGTTGAGGATAGATAAATCCAAAATTGGCCTCCACGTGTTCCCCTTCTTCGGTACTAGGAACAGGCGAGAATAAAATCCTAGGCCCCTTTCTGGCACAGGAACTGGCTGAATGGCCCCTATGTGGAGCAACAGAGAAATTTGCTTGTGAGCCTCTTGTCTTTGTAGAGGAGGAATGTCTGGCATGCCTTTGAAAGGAGGCATGGTATGGAAATAAAACCTGTAACCGTGGTGAATGATATCCAGAACCCATCTGTCTTGGGTAATTAAATCCCAATTTTCTTTGAAAAGAGACAGCCTTCCTCCCAAAGGTGCTGCCAGGCGAGAATGTACTGGCAGCTGAAAAGGCAGGTCATTGGGTCTGCTTACGAAAGGACTGACCCCTGCCCTCACCAGAAGTCTGAGCAGGGGAACTCCCTGTCCTAGGCCTAAAAGAACCTTGAGCTCTGCCCCTACCACGTCTAGACCTACCCCTAGACTGGGAATCATAAGCAGGATAAGTCCATCCCTTAGTAGGCCAATTTCTACTAAACTTCGGAGGCTGCACCTGCAAAAAATCCTTAACAGTTTGCATAGACTTAGCCTTGTCTTCCATTTTCTTTAAGACTGCTTCCACAGGCGAACCAAACAACACATCAGACTGCAAAGGAGCATCCAAAATCCTTGTTTTAACATGCTCAGCTAAATTCTGATCTCTCAACCAGGCATGCCTACGAAGAACAGAACCAGTGGCAGCCACCCTCGAGGAGGCCTGCACAGCATCAAAACCACATTGCAAGGAATGTTTACCCACCTGTTCAGACACATGAACTAAATCCTGCAACTCTTTACACTCAATACCTTCTGCCAGAGCATCCACCTTAGATTTCAATTGTGAAAGGAGATAATTCTGATATTTTAACATGTGAAACTGACAATTCAACGCCCTCATGGCTAAAGTGGAAGAAGTATACACTTTCTTTCCCCATCTATCCAAAGCCCTTGCCTCTTTATCAGGAGGAACAGGATTTTTAACAACAGAGGCCTTCACACCTTTAGGCCCCTGAGAGACAGTTTCCGGGTCTGCCCTAGGACTCTAAAAAGATACTTATGAGCTTCAGGCACCCTATAGTACCTATCCGGTTTAACTGGGGCAGGAGGCAAAGAATCAGGATTGAGGGAAGCCTCTGCAAAAACATCTTCCACCACATTCAGAACAGGAGGTATAGCTAAAGGCCTATGCTGGGGTAAAACAAGAATTCCCTAAGCCTCTTCCTGGAATCAGAGAAATCTTGACCTTCCCATTTAAAATGCTCCCTCATGGAATGCAGAGTCTCTGAAAATGAAAAATCCTCAGGAGGAGAAGCTGAAGGAGTAGAATCATCCACATCAGAATCAGAATAAGGAGGATACTCCTGCAAGTCTTCAGCCGAAGACTCAGAAGCCTCGAACATTGCTCAAAACTCTCAAACTCAGGTTCCACCCTAGGCCTCTTATCAGGAGGGGCATAGAACCTCTAATCATAGTAATCAAATCCTCTGCCATTTTAAGCATATGTTTCTTAGGCAAAGACCCTGAAGCACTAGGAGAAACCCCACTGAAGTTAAACTTGGCCTGCCTCTCAAAGAAGCCTTGGAAACAGAAGGGGAGGCTCTAACCACCTTAGGAAGAGAGGGAAGAACAGCCACCTGAGAAGCCCCCTCAGCCTGGCCTACTTCCTGCGAGGATACATCCTGTAACAGTAAAGTCTCTCCCTGAGACTCCAAAGAAACACCTGGCAAAACCTCCGGCTCCACTGAGACTTCTAAAGATCCGACATCTGGGACTGTCGGTTCTTCCACTCTAGGCTTTGCTGCTTTGTCCTTGCGCTTTTTGGTCAAGCGGGCGGAGCCTCCGACGGCATTTTATAATTACAACGCTTCCCAAAAACTAACCTGGCACAGTCTAACCTTCTCTTAATAGTGCGTTTGTTAAATCTAGCACAAGAGCGGCATCCAACAACGTCGTGCTCAGGCCCTAAACAAGGTATACACAAAGTATGGTAATCCCTATGAGGTATCTGTTTCCCACAAGAAATACAGTTATTCACTTTTTCTGACATCCGGTTAAATACTGAGGCAAGAAAAAACCAAAATATTCCCCAACGGGGTACTTAGCCAACTTTGATTCGGTCTGAAACTCTGACTTCAGAAACTTTCAGAACGCCAACCTGCACTCGCAAAATTGCTTCTGCATCGGACCATGCGGCAAAAAAGACTGAGGATATGACGTCGGTCATGCGCATTAGTACCCTGACGTACTGACGTCAGTCTAATGCGCCCTGACCGACGTCAGCCATATACTTTGGTATTCGGGCCGACTGGAACTCTGACTTCAGAAACTTTCAGAACGCCAACCTGCACTCGCAAAATTGCTTCTGCATCGGACCATGCGGCAAAAAAGACTGAGGATATGATGTCGGTCATGCGCATTAGTACCCTGACGTACTGACGTCAGTCTAATGCGCCCTGACCGACGTCAGCCATATACTTTGGTATTCGGGCCGACTGGACAGCGGACTACCCAATAGTTAGGACTGCAGCAATGTGGAATGAAGAACATCATTAGTCATCTCAAGCTGAGCTGACTGAAAATACAGGTTTGAGTGTCAAGCCATTCAGAGAGTTCATGCCAACAGAGAGAGGGAGGCTAAGCCTTGAAAGGACAATGCTAGGAACAACAAAAATAATTGTTCACACCCTGGCATAACCAACACACAATAAAAACAAGGGAGTGGAGAAAGGGAGTGGCCACTGTAGCAGTGATCATTTGAACATCTACTATTGTGGTAAGTTTACTTACACAACTCTACTATGTTCATGATATTGTTCACTGCTGCAGTAGCCTTAGCTATATAGGTAGATTACCTTAGCTAATTACATTTGGGAGGTGGAAGGGGAAGGGTCCAGGAGCCCCTGCAGAACAGCCACAGCAAAGCCCAATGTAGACCTACAAAAGGAATCAAGATTGTAATGCCTTGTAAATGTATGTACAGAATATAAAGTGGCAGCATCTAGTAAACTCCTGGAATCCAACCCTTTCCAAAAAGCCATGGATGAAGCCAAAGCCCTGATAGAGTGAGCATTGACTCTGCTTGGAATAGTTTTGTTTGTTAAGTATAACAAAAAGTAATAGACCTAGACAACCATTTGGAAATTGTCTGTTTTGTCACAGGTTGTCTGTTCTTCTTACCTTCACAACAAATGAACAATTGATATGAAGATCTGAAAGATTTAGTTCTGTGATGATAGTGCCCAAATTGTCTTGTGGCCATGTAAGCTATGGAGCATCGTTTCTCTCATTTTTACATTATGAAACAAAATAGGGAGATGGATAGTTTGGCTTAAAGTAAACTTGGATACCACTTTAGACATAAAAGAAGGATTAGTTCTCAAAGAAATCCTGTCTCTGTGGAAAATGAGCTAGGACTGACCCATCATAAGAGCTTGCAACTCAGATACTCATCTTGCAGAGATCAGAGCGATTAGTAAAATAGTCTTCCATGTTAAGAACTTCAAGTCAGCAAGATTAGCTAGTTCAAATAGAGCAAGTGTTAGCTTCTCTTACACAAAATTAAGATCCCAAGAAGGAGCCACTGGCTTTCTTGGAGGGCACTTATGCAAAATCTCTTTCAAAAACATTTTGACATGAGAATGTAGTGAAAGAGGAGCCTCCATGGACAGACATGCTGAAATGGGAGATATATGAACCTTGATGGAGGAGTAAGGAAGGCCATAGGATAGTAACTCACACAAATATTGTAAAACTAGAGAAACACTAGCATTGAATGGGTGCTGACCATGTTGTTGTCACCAAATAGAAAACCTTTTCCATTTAGTCATAAATGATTTTCTATTAGCAGGTTTTATTGCCTCCATTAGTACCTGGTGGATGTCCTCAGTAAACAGATGTCTAGAGGGAATTAAGATCCTATCAACCAGGCAGTCAGTTGAGGTTGCTTGGGGTTGGGTTGTATCAAACACCCCTGATCTTGTGTGAGTAGATCCATTTTGTGAGGAAGCGTGTGGTAATTGCCCTGGCCATTTCCAAAAGAAAAGAGAACCACTATTACCTGGGCCAGAAAGGAGTCACTACAATGATCTTGGGGGATTCCTTCTGAATCTTCAGAAGTACGCTGGATATCACTAGAAAGGGTAGAAAAACATACTGGAACACTCATATCCAAGGAAAGGAAAATTCATGTGTCTTTCAGGCCTTCTTGCATGAATTCCTAGAACAGAATCTTGCTAGTTGATTGTTCAGGGAGGAGGCCTATAGGTTAATGTGAGGAATTCCTTACATATGGATCAAGTCATGAAAGACTTCCTGATCTAGTTTCCATGCGTGAGGGTCTGCCCTTGTCCTGCTCAGCTTATCTGACACACAATTAAACAGTTTGGCAATTACATAACTAATTTACAGTTAGTTACTTACTTATGTTAATCCAGCATAATTACAGCTGGAACCCAAAGTGACAAACACCTGCTGCCCGCCCATGGATATTAATGCAGTAAACACGGCTCAGTACGTTTTTATCTTTCACATTTGGAAGCAATCTATAAAACTTAATATTTTTAAAGACTGCATAACACACTTTTCTTTTCACACAAAAAAGTGTTCACATGCATAACGAAAAGTTTGCTTTGTGCCTTTAAACATGATTATTCAAGTGAGAAAGCATTCAGTGCTGCCTCATTAGGGTCTGGAACTCCCTCCCTTCATATGTCAGGAATAGAAACATTTACTCATCATTCAAACCCAACCTAAAAAAAAATCATACATTCAATACCAGCAGATGTATATGCCCAAGAATCACTTAAACTTTTCATGCTATTTTTTTTTCTTTACTTTAAAAAAATGAACAAGCAGAGGAATCTGTCTAGTTCCAACCTTACCACCACAAGCGTTAAGGAAAAAAATAAAAACAAAGAAACTAGTGGTCTTGTGATGAATAAAGGCTTGTTGCTTTGGAATACTACCTGGGTTTCATGACTTTTGGAAATTATTGTGACTGAGCTCATCAACAAAGTTTTAAGATCAGTAGTTTATTTGTTTTTTATTGCTTTTCTTATTTTCACTCCCAAGACTTCCCAATGCAGTCTGAAAGCAAACGTTCATGGCATGTTTCTTAAGGTACTCCCTCCTGATATGCTTGTTTTTTTTTTTAAACAAGAAACATCTTTATTAAATTATCACATATAACACAGGCAATTATACATTCTCAGAAATGAAAACAAATCATATCGACATAATTTTAGTTGCAAACATTATACATCACTTATAATCTATCCAGTCATTATCAGTTAAACGTTACACAGGTAATTCAAATCCTGCCTTCTTTTAAACCTCATTCCTCTTCTGCATGTATTGTTCCCACAATTCCCATTTTTCTATGTAATTTCCTCCTAACCTTTTCTAAAGATCCCAATTCTAGTTGTTTTAACTCTGTTACTGTATTCACTCCTTCTAGTAGAGTTGGTTTAGATTTTAATTTCCGTTTTCTAGTAATTGCTTTATTGGCCGCCACCATAATTAGACTCAGGAACACCTTACTTTGTCTAGGCAATTCCAATTCTGTATCATAGCTCAAAAAAATTATTTCCTTAGTGACATCAATTTGCTCACCCAGTATATCTAACCGAGTAGTCTGCAGGGAATCGTTAAAGTATGCCAACTCATTACACTCCCAGAAAATATGTTCCTAATTACCTGTTTCTTCCCCATCATACCTCCAACATTTGCTGCCTACCTGAGGAAAAATCCTTTGGAATCTACTTTGGGTATAAACATACCCATGTAAATACTTCCAAACAAAGATCCTAAATCTTCTCAACATTGTTGCATATTTGGGAGACATACATATCTCCCACAATTGTTTCTTTGTGAGTTGCTTATCCAATCTGTCTTCCCAATCCTTTCTAATCTCCTCTGATACATTCTTATAGTTATCATGCAATATTTTGTATGCACTACTAATATGCTGCTCTACATTTTACTAAAAACTCCTCCTGATGTGCTTCTTAATCTGATTAATAACTACACTGCTACGACTGCCCTCTCTTCCCCTTGCATTCTTTTTGACCTAATACTCTTGTCTTTTTTCTCACCCTTAGCCCCTGTTTTTCAATTCTCTGACCCTGTTTGCCTCTCTTCCCCTGCCACTACTAACATCTTCACTAGACACCTCATCATCTGGCTAAATGTCTTTCTGGAGCTGAGCAGGAATGGAATATGCTGTGACTACTACTCACTCTGTTTGATCCTGCTGGTGCACAAAGTGCCAGTGCATCATAATATTAAAGTCAGTCTTGTTAAATTTTGTTTTCGCTCATCTAGGAATAAGGATTAAACCAAATGTATTCAACACAATTACTAATGCAAATATGTTTGCACTTTTGATGTTGTAGTACTGCAAACAAATCTGTACATTCATACATTCATAAAACAAAAGGAAAGGAATCAGATTTAACACCTATGATTCTTCCCCCTCTCTCTTTTGTGAACATACCTTCTGCAGCTGCCACGTGCAAAGCTGTTCTTGAATCGTAGTCCCTTTGTTCCATGTTCATTGCCGATAAAGCAAACCTATAATTTATAATGGTTACAGTTAACGATCAAGGACTACAACAGTAACCAAACAATTATAGAATCAACATAATCAGACTGTGTAATACTATACCTAAAGAGGTATAAAGTAACAGTGACAATTAAGTGCTGCAATGTCCAAAGCTAAATGGGTATCAGTATGTTCAAAATCAATGAGTGCTATAATAACCAGAAACATGCAATATGGTCATAACTATGGAACTTTATACAGAGGAGTATGATCCAGTGTTTGAGCATATCCAGTTTATGTGTTTCAGAAATGGATTCCAATGTGATGTTCTTGGAATCCATTTCAGAAACGCATAATAAATAAGAAGTTATGTACTCACCATAACGTTCCATGTTTGTTGTCCATCTTGCCTGCATTCATTGCTGGTTCTGAACCGAGAATTGGTTCCGACTTGGCTTATACAAAAGCTCGAGAGGTTCCACTGACTCGAGGCTATACTCTATCCCATCATGCTCAGGGAAGATTACCCAGATCTTGTTTGCAAATACTATAACTAGTAGCACCTACATATAACCATGTCCAATAAAGGAACTAAGGAAGAGATTCAGAGAACATCAAATTCCAATTTAGTAAGAAACCTCTCGATCCTCCAGGAGTGAAGGCTGGGGGAAGGAGTGTGGGATGCAAGAATGAAGGCAAGATGGTCAATAAACATGGAACATTATGGTGAGTACATAACTTCTTAATGTTATGTTATCCTATCTTGCCTTCATTCATTGCTGGTTGAGACAACATCCATTGCAACTTCTTTCTTGGGTGGCTCAAGGGAAAATACTCTTCAGAACGGTGGACTCAAAAGACATCCTGTTCCTGGAGGCCAAATCAACTTTGTAATGAGTAATAAAGGTATGACGTTTTACCCATGTTGCTGCTGGACAAATGGATTAAATTGCTTGAAAGGCTGACGAGGTTGCTATAGCTCTTGTGGAGTGGCCTTTTATTTTTTCTGGAAGTTCTCTAATCAGAGATCTGTATGTGAAGGTTATACAATCAGTAAGCCACTTGGAAAGCGTGACCTAAGATATGGGGGCACCCTTCGTTTTATCTGAAAAAGATACAGACAGTTGTACTGATTTCCTGAATTTCTTTTTTCTGTGGAGGCAGAAATGTAATTGTCTGTGTACGTCCAATTGATGTAATTTGTACGCTGCCTTGCTGCCATATCTTGGAAAAAAACAGGCAAGTTGATGGATTGATTCAAATTTGCTTCTGAACAGACTCTGGGGAGGAATGAAGGGTTAGTTCTCAGGGAGATTCTATCTGTGGAAAATCAAGTAAGGAGGATGTATTGATAAAACTTGGAGTTCTAGCAGATGTGATGGCTATCAAAAAGATTATTTTCCACGTTAGAAACATTAGTTGACATGATGATGCAGGTTCAAAGGGAAGAAGGATCAAGGTGGACAACACAAAGTTTAGGTCCCATGGCGCTGGTGGTTCTTTCACTGGAGGCCTTAGTAAGAAGGTACTTTTCAAGAAAGCTTTACAAAGCCTGTAGGATATGATTTTTTTGTCCCATTTCTCCAATATGATAGTTTGACATAGCAGCTAATTGAACTCGAACAGTAGCTGCAGCTGCACCTTCATCAAAAAGCTTAGCTAGAAAGTCAAACACAGCTGTTATAGGGGCAGTAAATGGATCAATGTGGTTGCTGAAAGCCCAACTGGAAACCTTTTCCATTTGCTAGAATATAACTTTCTGGTTGAAGCCTTATGGGACGAAATCAATATATGTTTCACTGCAGGGGAAATATCTGGAAGCCTGGCTATGAGTGGAACTGGAGTAGCTAAGCTGTCAATCTGAGGGTTTGAATTGATGGATGGAGCCTCCCTGAGGGATGAGTCAGGGGGTCTGGAACTGGGTCCAGAATCCACGGCTCCTCTTGGAGATGGGGCAATAGAAAGGGGAATCAAACCTGACAAGGCCAGTATGGGGCGATGAGAATCAAACTGCTCCTCAACGTGCTTGCTTTCCGAAGGACTTTGGGGATCAAGGGAATGGGAGAAAGGCATAGAGGAGACGCAGGGGCCCATTGTGTACAAGTGCATCCCTCGGTGACTCCCCCGGAGGGGGGATCAGGGCAAAATAGCTGCTGCATTTGGCATTCATGGATGTGCAAAGAGGTCGCAGCAAGGCTCGCCCCACTTGCAGAAAATCTCTTCCACAACTTCCTGTTTTAGGGACCACTCGTGAGGCATCAGAACAGTTTTGCTGAGTTTGTCCGCTATCACACAGGACTTCCCTGGGATTTGCATTGCTATCAGAAAATGTTGGGAAGAGACTGCCCATTGCCACACTCTCTGGGCCTTGTGACATAGGGAGTATGATTTGGTTCCTCTTTGTTTATATACCACACCGACATGTTTTCTGTCTGAATTGCAATTGTTCCTAGGGGAAGGGAGTTCTGAAATGCTTGCAACGCCAACAGCACCGCTCTCATCTCTAGGACGTTGATATGCAAGTGGTACTTATCTTCCTGCCAAACATCATGGACAGTCTTTCCCATATAATGCCCCCCCACCTTATCTGGGAAGTTTCCGTGGTTACTGTGGTTACTAGTTGTGGAAAGGCAAACGGTCGACCTAATGTCACTTGAGTGGAGTGAAGCCACCAGCGCAGGTCTTTCTTGCACGATTCTGTTATAATAATTTTGAGAGACATGGGTTGCTCCTGCATGGACCACTGGGTGAATAATAGCCACTGAAGAATGCTCATATGCAAGAGAGCTAAGGGTATCAGGGTTATTGCTGCCACCATGGTACCCAAAACTTTCAAAACAACCTTCACCTGTACTTTTTTGTTTTTTTGGATAAGAGGTTCTCAACCTGATGACGTAAAGTTTGGATCCACTCAGGGGGAAGTCTGGCCAACATTTGTCTTGCATCTAAGTCTACCCCTATAAATACGATATGCGATGGCAACAAGGCGGATTTTTCGAAGTTTATCATGATGCCTAGCTGAGAGCAAAGATGAATGGAGGTGTCTCTCACTCTTGTTAGTAGATGCTTGGTGGTGGCAGTTAGCAGCCAGTCGTTTAAGTATGGAAACACCCAGAATCCTAGACGCCTCATGAGCTGTAACTACTGCCATGCATTTGGTGAACACCCTGGGGGCTATACTGAGGCCAAAGGGCAGAGCTCTAAACTGGTAGTGACTGGCTCCCAGTCGAAAGTGTAAATGTCTCCTGGATTGCCTGTCCATCTTTATGTGGCAGTACACATCCTGGAGATCTATCAAGCACATCCAATTGTCTTTACCCAGAAATGGGAGCATTGACTGTAGTGTCACCATCCAGAACTTTGACTTCTTGACAGACTTGTTTAGTCTGCAGTGATCCAGAATAGGCATCCAGTCCCCTGTCTTTTTGGGAACTAAAATGAACCTTGAATAAGTTCCGAATCCAATTTGGTCTGCAGGGACATTTTGGATGACTCTTTTTTCTAGCAAGTTTTGTACCTCTAGAGTTGCATGGTCCCTTTGACGGGATGGAACATCTGGGACCGATTGTTTTTCTAAAGGGAGAGAGGAAAAGGGTATATAGTAACCTCTGGATATGATCGCTTGTACCCATTTGTCTCTTGTTATTTTTAGCCAGACATTTGGGTACAACAACAAGCGACCCCCGACTGCCTCCCACAGATGGACAGACAGGCTACCTTTCAGGAGCACTGAAAGGGCCTACCAAGGAAGGAATCCCTGTTGCCCTAGTTTTGCGGACCCCCCTCTGCTACGTGGTCCGTGTCTCCCATTGTTACTTCCCCCTCTGCCCCTGGGGGAAGAATCACCACGTGTGTCCGGGAAGGCTCTCTGGGACGTAGGGAAACACATCTTTCCCCCCTTCTGGCCTTCAGGATAAGGCCTGGTAAGGAGGGAAAAATGGACTCTCTTGGCAGAAAGAGTCTTTCCTTCTTGCTCGCACCTGGTTAGAATCTCTTTCACTTTTTGCCCAAACAAGGACAAGCCGTCAAAAGGGGCACTGATAAAGGAAGACTTGAAAGGTTCTGCGAAATCACAAAAGCACATCCAGGAATGCCTCCTTAAGGAAATTCCTCTACCAGCTGCCCTATTCGCTCCATTGGCGGCATAAGAGATAAGTCACATGGAAGAGTTTACCACGGAGTTTAGGGTGCAGAGCTGGGAGAGCACCTTGTCTGAAACCCCCACAGCTGCAGAACCTTGAATGGTATCTCCTAGCTCCTTCAGGAGATCCCCCTGAAGCCTAATGAAATGGGTCAGATAGTTCAGCAACCTAAGGGCAAAGGAAGCTGACGAAAACATATGCTTTCCATATCTGTCCATCATCCGAGACTCTTTATTCAGTGGATGGACAGATGAGGATGTCTCAGACAATTCCTTTTTGGTGGCTGCCACCACCACCATAGCATCTGGCAGGACACCTTTGGTTTGGAACTCCCTATCTGAGGGCATAGTAATAAATTTATTTGGCCTCCTAGGACCAGGTTCCAATGAGTCCAGAGAGCTCCACGCCTTCCGACTGACTACGTTCATGAAATGGTCAAAAGGCGGAGATACCCAAGAGGTGGAAGGGCGACACCCGAAAGCCTCCAGGTACACAGACTCATCCTCAGAAGGGCTGATGGACTTCCAGCCACCTCTCTGTTTAAGGATCTCTAGGATGTCTGCAAAGGAGACATCCTCAGAGAGTGACCGTGGGGACCCTTCGGATTCATCAAGGTCCGTGTCTGAAGTAACGGACTTCTCAGGGGAGTCTAAATGCTTCCTCTTGCATAACCTCTTCCAAGGGACCTCCTCGGAGGGGTTACTCCGGTGAGGTTTCATAAGAGATCGCTTCACCCAATGGGGCATCCTGAGGGTTTCAGGTCTCCACGCCTGGGTGGAAGCAACGGCACCCAGACGGACACTAGTGCTTTAGGTGGAAGAGTACTTGGACCTGAGAGCACAGCAGTCTGAGGTGACAGCACCCTCATCACCTCAAAAGCTCCCTGTCCCTGACCTGAAGAGGTCCCTGGCCCCGAGGAAACAGAAGCCCCCTGTGAACCAAGGCAGTGGGCTCTAAGGCTGATGTAGGTGCAGAGCTCACCCGTGCCGAAGCCCAGTTAGGTAGATTTGGGTCGGGCAACTGCCCAGCCTGACTCTCCTCCCCGGACCCGCTGGGAGAGTGTTAGCTCCTAGACCCCTCAAATTCTGATGGAACCGAGGAGGTCCAAGCAGTAGTTGGGCCCGATGATCCCGAAGCAGGTCTCGGCACCGACGGTTCCGCTACAATCGGATCCAAGCACTCCGGCTTCAAAACCGCAGAATGGTTCGGAGGAGGAATCGATGAAGGGAAGTGATGTTGGCCTGCTCCAAATCCACCTCTGGGTCAGAGTCGACAGCATCTTGGCCAGTGCCGGCATCTGTAAAAGTCTCTTCACCACCCGCTCCACATCATCATCTGAAAGGTTTTTGGAGGATTGAGAGATTAGAGTCAGTGACCTCACTGGTTGTAACTATGGAGATTTCAAGACTGGGGAGACTGGTTCCAACACTGGGGAACGGCTCCAAAACTAGAACTCTGTCGGCCCCAAAATCACAATGGGAGCTGAAGAGAGAGATTTCTTGGGCCCAAACGCCTTCTGGTCAGAAGATGAGTCCTTTGCCTGTTTTTTTGACATTTCCGAAGGTGAAGCAGCAGAAGACGTCCTCTTTCCTGACTTTTCTGATCTGGAGGAAGGAGATTTTTCCGTAGTTTTAGAGGTACTCTGATTCCCTTCAAAAGCCTAAGAGAACTGAGTTTTCAACAAACCTCTTACTATGAGTTTGTTCCTCCTTTCCATCAGTACCCTGAAACTAAAGGCATGACAGAAGGAACACAAATCCTGAAGGTGGACAGCACCCAAACAATACACAGCTGGTGTGTCCATCAGTTAGAGACATATTTTGATTGCACTTGTCGCATTTTTTAAAACCTGAAGGTTTCACTTCTTTAGGATCCTTAAACATGTTACCAAAGATTTTTTAACACACTACCACAAAAAAACTATAAGAAAGAACGCAATTTTTTTTTAAAGACAGTTAATAGGGAAACAACTAACTCTACTTCGCTACTAAAGAAAAGGAAAGAAGTTCTAACCAAAAAACAAAGTGACTGCTACTACAAAGGAAACAAAGCCCTCTAAGGTAAACGGGCAGAAGGGAGCCCTCTAACTTAAATGGGCCCAAGGGAGCCCTCTAACTTAAATGGACTACCCATGAAATCAAAAAAGGGGAAAAATTCAGTTCAAAACTCTCTAACTTAAATAAGTTTGGAGCCAGGATAGGGAAAAAAGGTCAAACAAGCCTAGCGGTAGACGACAGCCACCAGAAAACACAAACAACAATAAAAACAAACACCGAAAAGCAAAAAGTACTAGTCCAAATGACCTAAGTTATTAAACTACAACAATAGTAATTTAAAACTAGTTCTGAAGAGTTATAAGTAAGAAAAAAATTCCACTTAGCTAAGAGCCTGCATGGAGCACCTGATCTTGTTTAGCGGTAAATGAGATCTGGGTAATCTTCCCTGAGCATGATGGGATAGGGTATAGCCTCAAGCCGGTGGAAGCTCTCAAGCTTTCCTATAGGCCAAGTCAGAACCAAGAACCAGCAATGAATGAAGGCTAGATAGGACAACATAACATCTGATGTTATAACTGGACAGCTGACCATAATGCTTTGTAACACATAGAAAATTTTAGCTGTCTGGTTGTATTACCATTAAAAAAAGGTTTGGAGTGTTAAGTGTATAACATCTTTAAAAGCTGTAACATATGACCACCAGAAGCAAAGTGCACTTCAAATCAACCATAAGTTTTAAATGTTATTATGCACTTTGTGGTGTCACACTTACGATTTACGTTGTGTGACAGTGCAGTGTCTAGCAGTTTTCAAAGCTGTCAGAGGGTTGATTTATTTTCTTAATCAAATCTGTTAACTAGAATGCAGCACTGATTAACATGGACCAGTTTCAGGTCAGACTGGGATGTGTACAAAAAGGTAGGATGCAGAAATAATATGACAAAAATGGTAAAAAGTAAACATTAAAATGTAGCTACTTCAGTGATATGAAGTGAGCTTAGACTAACATAACAAATTCCTATAGTTATACAATATCTTAGAAATCAGTGCTGTTCTAAACCAGTACAAAATATATAATGTGAACAATATATATGGTTAGGTTGAGGGGAGACAGGAGAGGGGGAGCAAATGATAAATCAGTGGGTGAGTGTCAGAGTTTCAGAAGGTGGAAACTGAAGGACATCTAAAAAAATTCAAGCATTAGTATGATAGGTTAGTTTATATCTGGTTTTGAAGCAGTTATATTTTGCTGTTTATTAAATATTCTTTGGTTGTAAATGAGAGAGAGCAAAAGGATTGTGTACCCTTTATGAAGGGAGGGTATGGTTCTCAGAATTTAGGACCCATCACTGAGAACATATGGTCAATGCAGTTCAGCTTGTTATGACAGGAGGACAAGGACAGAACCAGAGACAGGGAAGGACTGAAGACTGTAACTGGAGGGTCTAGTTGTGAGCCAGCTAGCAAGAGTGGAGGAGTTCTGGGTGAGAAGCTGAAGGGAAGTCAACTAAGAAGTAGTTGTGATCTTTGTTTTATGTACAGTTATTTTTCTTTACTAACAGTGTGACAGTGGTGTTCTCTTAAGGGGAAGAGAGTTATCAGTCTACAGATCTGATAGTCTCTTTTTGGAAGCAGCTGAAATTTGTGGACGGCCATAGTCTAACTCTGCCTGATGAATACAGTTTCCAGTAGTATTTCCTCAGGGGAAGAAGAATTGCAAATTATGGCCCAGGAAAGAGTTTTGAAGATTTTTGCTTTAGTGATGTTGATGCAATACTGGAATGGGTGCCAAGATAAACTCCGAGATAGTTTACATTTCTTTTTAGTTCTATGGGGGTTTGGTTATTGTAGGGAAATATTCTAGTTTGGGGGAGATGTTTTTAAGTTTCTGTTTGGTACCAAATACCTTGTTTTTTTGTGGTTAAGAAGCAGGTTCACTGTTTGGGCAGTAGGATAGGTGGTTAAGGTCTGCCTCTAATTCTGATTTAATAATGGAAGACGAGAAGAGGGTTTTTAAACTGCCATGTCAGCAGCTTAAGGTATAATGGAGATATTAGAAAGGTCAAAGTAAAGTTTGTTGATAAAGAATGAGAAGGATAATAGAGTTAAGACAGAGTCTTGAATTACTCCTTTGTGGGGTGCCTATTTTACCTTTGAAAGTTCAATGAGAAAAGAGATCATAAATGCAGCTATATACCATAAAGATAACTCCACTGGCAGTTAAAGAGTCTAAGAGTAGATCATGGTTGAAAAAAAATCAAAAGCTTTTTTAGGTCTAAACAGACAGTACCTGTTAGGCTTCCTTTGTCCATACTGGTTAGAATTTCATCTGTAAGGATGTACAAGGCAGTGATGGTATTGTGCACAGGCCAAAAACATGTTGGCTCTCAGATAACATGAAGTGTTTCTGTAAACATATGGATAATTGGAAATGGGATCTTTCAAGGGTTTATCTAACACTAGAAATAAAGAGATGTGACAGTAGTCTTGTGCTGAGGATCTTTGGAAGAGAAGTGTCAGTTGCTAATTTTCAGATATGAGGTATTATGTTACTACATAGACACAGGTAAGGGTTGGATTAGGTGCTCATGACACAAGACAAGAAACCAGGGCAGAAGCCTAGCTGAGCCAGGCGGGTCATCATTTTGTAATGATTCCAAAAGTATTTCAATGTCCTTCCTTTTACTTAAGGAGAAGCAACATGGGGAGTGTAAAGAGGTGGGTCAGAGGAGTGGGAAAATGATGTTAAAGAAGTACGGTAAAGGCTTATAAACTTAGGAAATCAGAAGAGATGAGGCTGCTAGAAGTGAATTAAATAGATCCATCAACTCTGTTTCTGGAAGTTTTAGAACAACTTATTTTATTATTAACTAGCTTTTATATCTACTTATATTGTTGTTGAAAAGAGGTGTTTTTTTGCTTCTTTAGATTGCTTATTTTAAGCCATTTTAAAGCTTTCTATTTTTTTCCTTCTTCTGTGTTTCATCTTAAAGCTTTCTTGGTTAAATTTCAAAGTGATATGAATTTGTTTTTGTTTTCAGGTTTTGAGTTATTTTTCAAAACTTTCCAGGCTGACCCCTAGTTTTAAAAAAAGGCAATGAGTTCACTA
Source organism: Protopterus annectens (assembly GCF_019279795.1). Lineage (NCBI taxonomy): Eukaryota > Metazoa > Chordata > Ceratodontiformes > Protopteridae > Protopterus > Protopterus annectens. Next base: position 919,380,388 of record NC_056743.1, on the reverse strand, counting down.
GTAACCCAAAGATTTTGGTCTGATCTGTAGAATCTGGAGAACAGTAATAAATACATAAATGGGAAATATTTCTTTTGAAGTGATTAGTGTACTTAAGAAGACCAGTCAGTTTTACCTTGGACCTGTTTTAGTGTGGGCATTTTTTTGATGTTTATAACATGAAATGTGGTAAGTTAGATGCGTTTATATCACATCATTGAAATTTCAAAATATCAAATCTGATATGGCCGACACCATATCATCAATATTTTGAAACTTCAAACATAAAAAAAGAAAACAAAAAAGAAAAAAAAAACAACTAAACATTGCAAGCACACCCCCGCTACTTAAATATACCAACTCCGAGATCGCACTACATTGCAGTAAACGGAAATCTCCCCTTATGGAGATTTCAGTTAAAATGTTCGATGTCTTTCACTTTCGCTGATATGGTGCCGATCATATCAGCTTCAATATTTTCAGTCTTCGATGAAGCGATATAGACCCAGTTAGATGGCATCTTGGAGGAAGGAAGACAGCTTTTAAATTATTGATAAGTACTTGCTTAAATATGGAGCATGTACTTTAACAGAGGAAATTCTGCCAGGAAGTTTTGTAGTAACAAGATCTAGAAGAGAGTGTCTGTTAGTTTTGAAACTGGGTTTAGTGGGATAAGACAGTATTTACCTGAGACAACATTCTAAGAGAAAGGTGTAAATGTCAACTACAAGGTTAATACTGAAACAACTCACTTCCAAGACGGCTGAACATTTATCAACAACTTAATTTCAGCTCTCATAGTGTGAAAACAGAAACTGATTTTAACTGTTACTTGGGTAAAATTCAGTTACTGGCTACTGTCAGCAAAGAAGACATTTAGAGAACCTGAAAAAAAAAATACCCAGAAAAGTTGAAGAGAAAACACTTGCTGGGAATGATCCTGCAGCTGTCCAGTAAAAGGCAGTTCAATCTTCATCTTTGGTTCAAGAGATGGCTTCCAGTAATTTAGACGAAAAATAAATCAAATGTTCTCAGATGTGATTAAAATAAACAAAACACTGAAGGAATATAGCAGCTTAAATAACAAAAAGCTTGGAAAAAAGAAACTTTAGTTAGCTATTCAGATCAACTGATAAAAGTGCAAAAATTACAGAATGAAATGAAGAAAAGGCTGATCGAGTATGAGGCTTCTCAAGAAGAGCTGTTTCAAAATATTATACAGTTAGAAGACACAGATCATAGAGAAAACCTGGGGCCAGATTCAATAAAGTCTTCACTAAGTGCACACGAAATGTACACGATATGTATTCAATAAAATTCTTATAGGTTCATAGGTGTGCACTAGGCTAATGGCCCTGGAGCCTGTACAAACCTAGCCCATAGGATTACCCTGACATTGTTTATCACATTTTTGTGCTTTCTAGTCACTCAGAAAGATTACACTAAGTGTACGTCCAGTATATACTTTATGGTAACCTTTATGAATTCCTGTCAATATTTAAAGCTACAAGAATATCGGTAGGAAAACTAAAATTAGGAGAAAGAAGGTGTGTGTTACGACTGTGTTGTCTATTTATTCAGAACAGTGTACACTTAGTGTAGGCGTTATTGAATCCTGTAGCAGAGGTATTCTGCTGTACCCTAGAAACTAGAAGGAACAGTATGAGACTCCTCAGGAAAAGCGGCTTCAAAAATGATACAGTTAGAAGTTAGATAAAAGAGCTCACAGAGAAAACATGGAATTCTCTTCTATACTCTAGACACTAGAAGGAATAGCACAAAAAAGTAACTGGACTGGTGTTCCAGAGCAGGATTTGTTAACTGAAAGAGCATGCTCCAAACATGCTCACAACAAAACAGCCAAGACCTATATTAGTACAGACACAATCATAGAAAAAAGATTATTCTAATAAATCATAGAAAAAAGATTATTCTAATAAAACTGTGGCAGAAGGGAAATGTATTAAAAACAGGAGACAGCAGAGTGTTTATAGAAAATTATTGTGCTGTGTGCACCAGATGGAAGAGAAGCAAAGTTATCCTAGCAATCTTTGAGAGGCAGGCATGAGATTCAAGCTGCTGTATCCAACAGTCTTCACAGTACTTTTTTCTTGGAGGATCAAATACATTTATGATGCAGAATACACTAAGAAGGAAGTAAAAAAAGTTTATCCAACAAAAAGTGAGCCAGCAAACAGAAGGGCAGTCTGCTTCTAATTCTTCTGACAATAAAGCTAATAGACAGACTTTGCTAGTGAAACCCTTACCAATATTCCAAAGAAAATGCTTGAGAAACAGAAAAAATACACAAACTCCCTAGAAGAATCAGTAGTACCTTGGACATGAACCAGAGTCTAGTGTTGGGAGATGGAGATGATTAGGAAAAAGGCCTGCATCTCTAATATTAGTGAATAAATATGAGATTATAAAGCATCAATAATATTTGTGAAATATGGCTTTTGAAATAAAATTGGCTGATAAAAGACTACTTTTATTGACTTTGTTATACATGTGGGGCAACTATAAAACATATATACTCCATATGATGTCTTTAATGTTTAGAAGGACAATAAATGGAAAAATAAGCAACTGTAAGTAAAACAATTTCTGTTCTTATTAACATTTGTATAACACTTCTTATGATATAAACTGCAAGTTACATTGTAAAGCAGTTTTGTATAGTGTGCAGACAAGAGTATTTTAAATGTGTGTGTCTGTGTGTGTGTGTGTGTGGGGGGGGTCTTTTCAGTGCCTGTTGTATGTGTTAAAGATATTAAAATAAAAAGTACCCTTGTAAGAAATTTAAGTTATAGAATATAACAAGAGAAGAAAGGCTGGACACAAACAATTTTAAGTTAGTGTAATGTGATCCTGTGTTTCTGGGTAGGGTATGAAAGTGCAGTGATTATATTACATTATTTGTAGACCTAAGAAGATGGACGTCTAGATTAGTCCTTGGCTTAAACTATAAAGTTTTTTTTGTAGGCAAATAGGCTTGAAAAATAAGACAAACTGAAGAAAGCCGTGAACAATGTTAAGCCTCTTGCATGTGGAAAGATATTAGCTTGCATTTTTGCATTAGCAAATGTTCTCAATGAGACATAAGGAGTCTGCAGCTGTAGGCAGTTAACCAGGGGAATTCTGTACTTTCTGTTGAGTGAAATTTAAAAAGATGCATCTGCAAGTTGTTAGTTTTCTTTTCTCATAGATACTTTTACATGAAGTCACGTTATCTACAGGTGCAAACAATCTTGAGAGTTCACAGCATTCTTTGCTAATGGAAATACAAAATATAAATATACAATGACAAGCAGTCCAGTGAAAAATATAGTCTAAAATTATGGGAAGTGAATAAAAGACAGTAGCCTTCCCAGCAGCCTTAATATTTTAATGCATTTAAAAGAACAGTGCTTTAATTTAGTTTTATTAAAGATAGTAAGTGTACTTTTTTACTTTTAAATTAGGTTATGTCTGTGGGTGCAGTTGTTAATTTGGGGGAATTGTTCCTATCTGGTGGGTTAAACTTCTTTTGTTGAAACTGTACATAGTTTTGTGTGTGTGTGTGTGTGTGTGTGTGTGTGTGTGTGTGTGTGTGTGTGTGTGTGTGTGTGTGTGTGTTCTAAATTTATAGGGGATGGAGTGTTCTTAACATTTATTTAGATTTTTGTTTGAGGACTTTCATTAAAGAAAACTTTTTGAGAAATGTGACATAGGTTCAAATGGAGATGAAAAGAAACTGTGTAAAATATCAGTCTGTCAAACATTAGTGTTTACATGCAAGACAAAAGTTGGAAATACACATTAAAAATGTCACGTATAATAATTAGGAACAACAGCTTTTAATCTAAATGGCAACTCTATCTATAGTGTCTTGGAATGTAAAAGGTGTTACATGTATAGTCAAAAAAGGAAAGACTACTGAATTACATTAAGAAGTGCAGAATGCAAATAGCAATGCTGCATGAGATACATTTGGAACAAAATGAGCATGTGAATTTGACAACAAAAGGATTTCAAGATGAATATTCAGTAGAATATCAAGGATAAAGGAAAAGGGGAATAATAATACTAATTGTTAGAGGGGCTCCAATATTGAAAGAAGAGGGAAAAAGGCAATAATGGTAGATTTTTTAGAATAAATTAAAATTTATTTAAGAATAATTTGTGCTAGTAAGTGGCTATTGGGATAGGATGAGGATTCCATTGGCATGTATTTACATTATAACAAAACTGCAATTATGAAGCTTAAAACATTTTGGGAGAAATAATAAGCTTTCAGAAGGGAATATGACTTACTGGTGGGGACTGGAACTTGATTTACAATACTGAGGATATATGACTTACAGATGGAGACTGGAACTTGATTAGCAATATTGAAGATATGGCAGAGGGGCATAGAAGGCAGGGTTGGGAGGGTGGCCTAATGGTTAAGGTGTTTGCCTTACAAACACAAGGTGCAGGGTTTGAGCCTCACAAGAGATAATTGGCTAAGCTTAAAATGCCTCTCAAGGGGAGTTAGCTTAGTACTAACCTATGAACCTATGAATATAACAAAAGACGGTAGATTTCTGAAAAACTTTATGAAAATATTTGGTATGCAAGACTTGACTCAGTAGTAGGAACTTAAAAAGAACTTGCATATTATTCTCCAAGGTACAATAACTGGGCTATTGTGGATATAAACTGTATTTCATAGGAACATGTGCATTTAATTGAAAGGTTTGACACACGTCCAATAACTATTTAAGATCATATACTAATAAAAACTAAGATAAAAATGCACTGTAATGAAATAAAAATGTGACAAATGGTGCTTTCTCATCTACCTCTTTAAAAAAGAGGAATTTAATGATTGGACAGGGGGAATTACTTGAGAATTATTAGGGAAGACAGACGTTTCTTTAGAAGGACAGCTAGCGAATGGGATAAAATGAAAATGGAGTTTAAAAATAGGTTAGAAATAAAAGAGATAGAGATATGGTTACAAAGTAGTAGGAATTATTTAGAGGGACTGACAAAGGTTAAAATATTGCAGAATAATGGGAATCTCATAGAACAAGAAGCGGAGCAACTGCAGAGAAAATAAGGGAGTATTTGAATAATATGCACGACATTAGAAAGACTGCTGTTAAGCAGCTATTTTTGATAACTTCAGTGCTCCAAAAAATTTAGCACAGCAACTTATGCAACAGAAAGAAAGAGTTGTCTTCAAACTTAAGGAGCACTTGGCAAGAAAAATAATCAGAGATTATTTGCAGGTATTACAGATAGTTTGGAAAAGTTATGAAAATTTGTACAAAGCGGGGAATGGGAAATGTGGAAACCAGGAAAGAGCTAAATCTGAAATATTTATGGAAGACTTAAATATGCCAAAATTAGATGAAGATGAGGCTCAACAACTCATAGTTAAGATAGGAGGAAATTAGATACAAATGGTGATGTATAATCAAGCTGCAGGGAAGCCTCTAGGAACAGATGGTATTCTAGTGGAAATTTGGAAGGAAGGAAGAAAGCAATAAAGATATTAAAGATTTTAACAGCATTTTAAAAGGAGAAGAAGCACCTGCATCTTGGAAGAAAGCTGTAGTGGCTGTATTACCCAAACAGGGTAAAGACTCATTAGACCCAACCTCATACAGATCAATTTCAATTTTAAACTACAATTCTACAGTATTTATGTCTATGCTAGCTAAAAGAATGGCAAAGGTGTTACCGAAATTGATAGAGGTGGATGAATGTGGTTTTGTGGAGGGGAGGAAAATTTGATAACATTAAATGACCCACCACTGTTGGTGGGTCTTGAGGCAGAGAAAGCATTAGACAGAATAAGTTGAGATTTTATAAGAAGGGCAATATTTTCATTTCCTGATATTATAATAAAGTTAATTACGAGGATGCATGAAGGACCAGAGGCAAGAATCAAAGTGTGTGTGGGGGGGTTCTTGTCTGATATGTTCTGTTTGAACAGGGGAACCAAGTATGGGTGTCCTCTTTCCTTTTTGTTGTCTGTTTGATATTTAGAGCCACTGGCAAAGAAAATAAGTGAATGAGAAATTCAAGGGACAGAACTGGCATGCTAATCAAGAAAATATTGTTTTATTTGCAGGAGATATTACTTTGTACTTGATAAATCCAGAAAAGGAGATCTCAGTGTTGTGGAACACTTTGAGACAGTTTCAATTTTTTTTCAGGATATAAAATTAACATAAAACAAAGGCTATAGTAGCAAATTATGCAACTCCTCATGACTTGGTTTAGCAATATCCATATTTATGGGGGGCATGATAAAATGAAGCGCTTAGGAGAATGGACTCATAAGGCTTTTGTTCTGGCAGCCAAGGACATGTGGGAAAAGACTAAACAAAAGAGAACACAGAAATTGAGAAACTGGAAACTGTTGTTTATGGATACAAGCAGTGAAAATGTTTTTAGTCTCTCTCTTTAGTTTTATATACAGGTCAGGCACATTTTCATCAACCAGAGTAAATGTTGTGGACAATAGAACAATAATTAATAAAGAGTTGGAAGAATTTATCTGGAAGGAAAATAGGGCAAGAGCTAAGTTGGATAAGTTAATCCTTCCAACAGAACAAGATGGTTTAGGACTACCTGATCTGAATGAATATTTTAGAGCCACACAGTTAAGTCAAATTATATATATATATATATATATATACACACACACACACACACACACATATATATATATATATATATATATATATATATATATATATATATATATATATATATATATATATATCTGTGTGTGTGTCACAAGCAGAAGATTATAATTCAAAGTGGAAACGGCTGATGAAGCAGAAAGTATTCTAAGAACTAAGTTAACACATGAATGGAGAAAGAGATTTTGCCAATAGGGATGACTGCAAGTAGTGGTACTAAAAATAGGCAAGAGGAGCCTGGAATTTACTGGAGAAAACTGGCAAAGGAACCTAGGTTTTGAAAGCAAATAACAAGAGAGAGAGAACGAGATGAAGTTTAGACTGCAGAGTAGAGACTGCCTTCCCTAACAAGGACTGATATCAGAGTATAGGCAAAGAAAAAGGGATGGGGGAGTGGTAAGCGAAAGACCTGCTCTAGTAGAGTTTACAGTCGAATGAAGAGGAGAAGCTGTTGTTTAAAAGGGTGATAATTAGTAGGGCATATAAATATTGTATAATAACTATAATAATCAATCAGAGGAGGTTAGAAAAGCTTGGAAATAGAAATTGGAAAAGCAATTTACAAAGGAACAATGAGAGGACATGTATATGGCTCCTAACTCTGTAACAGAGTCCAGAAGGTTTATCATTTTTTTGCTTATACTCCAAGCAAACTTCAAACTTATTTTTTATGGAAGATAGTAAATGTTGGATGTGCAATGGGGAAGAGATAACCAGGAACATGTCTTTTCAGAGTATAATGAGTTGGCAGATTTAAAAAGTTACCTACAGAGTGCTCTTTTAAAAATATTGGGGAAGCAAATGAGTACTCTGTCAAAAATATTGGGGGAGCAAATGGCTATAACTATGGAAATTATTTTTTTCAGCTGGGACATAGCATCTGCATTGCCTGTACATAGTAAGGTCTTATTAAATTTAATTCTGTTGGCTGCCAAAATATAATTACTTGAAAATGGAAATCAAAATCCCAACCAACTGTATTTGAAGTATTGAATATTGTAAAATATATAAAATAACTGGAAGAGGGGTCTTTAGAAAAGGGAAGAGCATTTTAACCCATAATTCTGTTACAGTAATGCATATAGTTCTAATTTGTTTTAGATGCTACTAGCATTAATAGGGGGAAAGCCGATAGCCTAGTATCAACCTATGAACCTATAGACAGGGGTCCATGGAAGTAAATAGTGTGGGAAGAAATAGCCAGGGAATTGTTATGGCTAGGCTTGCATAGGCCCTAGGGCCGAAAGCTTAGTACCAACCTATGAACCTATATGAACCTATGAAAGAATAGTTGACTGACAGTGTAGTTGTGTGTGTGAAGGCAGGGGTTGGAAGACAAGATCAATGTTAGCTTCAGTATTGCTTTTATGGTGTAAAATCAAAGTTAAAGGAGTGAGTTTTATATGAAAAAATAGGATATTTGATACAATGTGAAGGGGGGGTAGACAGCATTGCTAGGTGGGTGGATAGTAGGGGGAAAACTCCCAAGTTACAAAGGAATGTGATAAGCATGTAGGATTTAGGTTTGAAGAAAGGTGAGGGAGTTTAAGGGAAGCTGAGGAGTTATTGGAGAAGGTTTAACAAAGGGGACTGAGATACTTCTATAAGGTGTTACAAAGCGTGGTGAATTGTAATTAAGAGATAGCAGGTAGGACAGGAAGGTGAAAGTTAAAATGAGTGCATGCTATTGAGGTAAAAGTACACGAAATAGAAATGTAAGACAAGATATTTAGGATCAGGTCCTTTTGGTGTGGAGATTGAGTTTGCTGATATTTTCAAGAATGTGGACAGACTTGATCAAAGGTTAAGGTAGGTAAGTAGGGAAGAAAGGAGAGAACCTGGCATGCTTAGACTACGTAGTGAAAGTAGAAGGCTATAGAAAGGGCTCCTATACAGTTCTGTGGTGACTGCCACTGTGATGAGCATGGCTCATTAATAACAAGATTCTTACATATGAACCTCACTATAATGAGGGCTCAATTCAGAAAGGTTAAAGTGAAGTGTACAAAAAGTGTACATCTCATGGTAACCTTTTCTGATTCAGAGACAGCCTCACCATAGTGCTGCAGCACAAAGACGTGCAACACCATGGTGGGCTGTATCTACAGCCATGCTAGATACTAATGAGGCAAACAGCCATGTGACCTCCCTCCGGAACTACCTGGAGTAAGGCATTTATGCAGCCAAACGATTCATAAATTAGCACAGCCACACCTGGTCACTTGCAGTCATCCTCTGTGATATAGGTTAGTGCTGGGGTGATTATCATTCAGGTAGTATTTGATAAGTGTATGTGAGATGACTGCATGCTTGAGAACATGTTTGAGTTTGTTTCTGAATGGGAGGTAGCAGTATGTGTGTGTGTGTGTGTGTGTGTGTGTGTGTGTGTGTGTGTGTGTGTGTGTGTGTGTGTATTAGTGATAGAATAGGTTAGGTAAGTGTGTGCATATGGGCGAATGAAGGTGTGTGTCTACGAGTGTGACTGGGTGGGGAGGGTCATGTGTGTGTGTGTGTGTGTGTGTGTGTGTGTGTGTGTGTGTGTGTGTGTGTGTGTGTGTGTGTTCTGGTGTCTCAAATACTTCCACACACCCCTAGGCTAATGAGCAAAGCCAGCAACACATTGCGTCAGGGGGAATTCTACTTACATTGGACGGAGGAACACTAGCTACCTCTACCTATGTGGGTAGTGGAACACTAGGTTACATTTATTTCATTGAACTGCATTTCTTAATGCTTATAATTGTGCTATACAGCTAATCTACTATATTTTGCACTGTTATAAAGCTTGTTTTACTGTTTCACTGCATTTGTGTGCTGTTTTATACAGTTTGGATTGTAGTTTTCATTGCTAGATAGTGGTTCATTACTGTAATTACATTTTTACTGAATTGCTTAACTGTAAATTGCTTTTTCATACTGAGAGCTGTATTTTCTGTTTGTGAGTAGCTAGTAGCTGTAGTATAGTTCCTCACTCATCCTCCCAGTTGATGTCTTGTTGTTATACTTGGTGGCTTTGCAGTTGCCCGCTGCTACTGTAAATTTGATCTGGGACACTTCTCCCAGTCTAGTGTCGTTAGCTCATTCTACCTAATACAGAGAGAACATTTGAGATGGCCAACCCATTTAGTTTCTTAACCTTGAATTATATTCTGTTCCTCCTTTCTTCCTTTCCACATTACATAAAAACACTTTGCTAGAATCTACCATTGCTAGAATCTCCTTGTATTCTGACAGAGTGTGCTTCTCAAACAATCTGGAAATATATAGCTGATAACTATATTTTTTGGCACTTTTTAACTGTTCAGAATTCTGCACTGTATTAATTTTTGCTTGACTGAATTATTTCTATATTTGCTAGCATTGTTTTCTGATACCCTAAGTGCCTCCATTTTGATTTTTTTCCTAATTTACTGCTTTATGCACGTTTTTAGTCATTTTTTAATTTAACTGCATTTACTTAAACTGTATTTGCTTTAATATTGCTACATACTCAAGTGTGCTAACTTGCACTGCATTTGGAATTGTTTTAGTGCTGTTTTAACTGCTTTTTTGTAAAAAAAAAAAAAAAGTTCTAAGATTTTTTTCCCACCTTGCCTATCTACAAGAAGAGGAGTGGTTTCTGGCCAGAAATTGTAGTTTAGTGTCCGTTTGGGCAATTTTTCCATCCCCTTCACCTTTCTGGTTTAAAAGCCCACGTTTGCAGTTGTTTCCTGCCTTTCCTGTAACTAGTCTAGTCCTGATACAGATCTGCTGTATCCAGGACTGTTTGTAAGCTTCTGAGCTCCCCAAGCCTTTCTGTGTTGGAGGGAAGCCGTCTAGCTTATCAGTGGGAGTGGTAAGTACTAGGTAGCTTTTCTACCAAAACAGGAGTGGTTTCTGGCGCAGAAATTGTAGTTTATTGAACGTTTGGGCAGTTTTTCCATCCTTTTCAACTTTCTGGTTTAAAAGTCCACATTTGCACAAGTTTGCACTTATTTAAGCTCTGCTCAGCTGCACCGAACTGAGGTAAACTACTACTGGTGCCAGAAAGTCTGCTCTTCAGTCTTTCCCTTACATCTTGTTAGTTCTTTTGCTCTTGCACTTCAAATAGTCTAATCGCTTTACACTTCAACAGGTCTTTGTAGCAATTATTATAGCACACCTTGCTGCTACTGAGATTTGTCTGCATACATCAACTGGACATAAGCTGATTTAAGTATATTTCCTTCATTTTATTGTGGTTGTTATAACTTGGGGACTGATTTCTCAGATCTAGCTCTGTTGAAACTGTCTTGTGTGTGTGTCTGAAGCTCTGCACTAGTTGTTAAACTGCACTGAAATTCCTTTAAGTGTTAATTAGCTTGGGGGGTTTTCTGATAACTTTAAAACCTGTGTTGGTTACATCTCTGGTAATCATTTTAAGTAGAGTTGCTGCTACTGAGATTTGTCTGCATACATCAACTGGACATAAGCTGATTTAAGTATATTTCCTTCATTTTATTGTGGTTGTTATAACTTGGGGACTGATTTCTCAGATCTAGCTCTGTTGAAACTGTCTTGTGTGTGTGTCTGAAGCTCTGCACTAGTTGTTAAACTGCACTGAAATTCCTTTAAGTGTTAATTAGCTTGGGGGGTTTTCTGATAACTTTAAAACCTGTGTTGGTTACATCTCTGGTAATCATTTTAAGTAGAGTTGCTGCTACTGAGATTTGTCTGCATACATCAACTGGACATAAGCTGATTTAAGTATATTTCCTTCATTTTATTGTGGTTGTTATAACTTGGGGACTGATTTCTCAGATCTAGCTCTGTTGAAACTGTCTTCCCCACCCCCCCTCCCTGTTCTTGGATGTAGTTTAAATTTGGTGGCTTTTGCAGTGCCCGCCCCACTGTAGATTTGATCTAGGACACTCCCCCAGTCCCTTCTCTTTACTTCTCTCTAATAAACCCTTTCTGCACTTGCTTTTAGTCCTTTTTAATTTAATTACATTTTTTCATACTGTGTGTGGACTAATATTGCTACATACTCAAGTGTGCCAGCTTGCACTGCACGTGAATTGTTTTATAGCATTTACTGTCTGTTTTTTTCCTTGTCGCTGTAAAAAAAAAAAAAAAAAAAATTCTCTTGTTTTCCTGCCTTACTGAACTAGAGTAGTCCAGTTTCAGAGTTGCTGATCCCTGGGCTTTGTTTTTAGTTCCTGTTACTGATCCATTGCCTTATTAGGAAGGAGGAAGTTTCTTTGCTTACCAGTGGGAGTGGGAAGCACTGAGCGGCCTTTTGTCCGATTTGGTGAAGTTTCAGCCAGAAACTAGTAGTCCATTGGTCGTTTTGGGCCAGTTCCTAGCTCCTTTCAGCCCCTGCTATAAAACACGCTAAACACGCATTTTCCAGCTTGTACCAACTCAGCACAGATCCTCGTGGTGGCCTGCAGAGTGATCCAAGCAGCAGAGAGCTAAAAGAGTGACTTTCTACCAGATATAAGTATTTTTGTGGCTTTCCCACTGTTATTAAGCTAGCGACTGCATTTCGCCTGTTTTACTGCTACTTTAAGTGATTTCTGCATTTTACACTGTTTATTGCACTTTAAGTTACTAATTGTTGCAAATTGTTTCTGTAGGCTACACACTAAAGTCGCTAGCCGATTTACAGCATTTATAGCATTTACTGTCTGTTTTTTCCTTGTCTCTGTAATAAAACAAAAAATCTCTTGTTTTCCGCCTTACTGAACTAGAGTAGTCCAGTTTCAGAGTTGCTGATCCCTGGGCTTTGTTTTTCGTTCCTGTCACTGATCCATTGCCTTATTAGGCACGGGGGCAGTTTCTTTGCTTACCAGTGGGAGTGGGAAGCACTGAGCAGCCTTTCTGTCCGATTTGGTGAAGTTTCAGCAGGAAACTAGTAGTCCATTGGTCATTTTGGGCCAATTCCTAGCTCCTTTCAGCCCCCTGCTATAAAACACGCTAAACACGCATTTTCCAGCTTGTACCAACTCAGCACAGATCCTCGTGGTGGCCTGCAGAGTGATCCAAGCAGCAGAGAGCTAAAAGAGTGACTTTCTACCAGATATAAGTATTTTTGTGGCTTTCCCACTGTTATTAAGCTAGCGACTGCATTTCGCCTGTTTTACTGCTACTTTAAGTGATTTCTGCATTTTACACTTTTTATTGCACTTTAAGTTACTAATTGTTGCAAATTGTTTCTGTAGGCTACACACTAAAGTGCGCTAGCCGATTTACAGCATTTATAGCATTTACTGTCTGTTTTTTTTTCCTTGTCTCTGTAAAAAAACAAAAAATCTCTTGTTTTCCTGCCTTACTGAACTAGAGTAGTCCAGTTTCAGAGTTGCTGTTCCCTGGGCTTTGTTTTTAGTTCCTGTTACTGACCCATTGCCTTATTAGGGAGGAGGAAGTTTCTTTGCTTACCAGTGGGAGTGGGAAGCACTGAGCAGCCTTTTTGTCCGATTTGGTGAAGTTTCAGCCAGAAACTAGTAGTCCATTGGTCGTTTTGGGCCAATTCCTTGCTCCTTTCAGCCCCCTGCTATAAAACACGCTAAACAGCGTTTTCCAGCTTGTACCAACTCAGCACAGATCCTCGTGGTGGCCTGCAGAGTGATCCAAGCAGCAGAGAGCTAAAAGAGTGACTTTCTACCAGATATAAGTATTTTTGTGGCTTTCCCACTGTTATTTAAGCTAGCGACTGCATTTAGCCTGTTTTTCTGCTACTTTAAGTGATTTCTGCATTTTACACTGTTTATTGCACTTTAAGTTACTAATTGTTGCAAATTGTTTCTGTAGGCTACACACTAAAGTGCGCTAGCCGATTTACAGCAAGCACTTACTGTCTGTTTTTTTCCTTGTCTCTGTAATAAAACAAAAAAATCTCTTGTTTTCCTGCCTTACTGAACTAGAGTAGTCCAGTTTCAGAGTTGCTGATCCCTGGGCTTTGTTTTTAGTTCCTGTTACTGATTCATTGCCTTATTAGGGAGGAGGAAGTTTCTTTGCTTACCAGTGGGAGTGGGAAGCACTGAGCAGCCTTTCTGTCCGATTTGGTGAAGTTTCAGCCAGAAACTAGTAGTCCATTGGTTGTTTTGGGCCAATTCCTAGCTCCTTTCAGCCCCCTGCTATAAAACACGCTAAACACGCGTTTTCCAGCTTGTACCAACTCAGCACAGATCCTCGTGGTGGCCTGCAGGGTGATCCAAGCAGCAGAGAGCTAAAAGAGTGACTTTCTACCAGATATAAGTATTTTTTGTGGCTTTCCCACTGTTATTTAAGCTAGCAACTGCATTTCGCCTGTTTTATTGCTACTTTAAGTGATTTCTGCATTTTACACTGTTTATTGCACTTTAAGTTACTAATTGTTGCAAATTGTTTCTGTAGGCTACACACTAAAGTCGCTAGCCGATTTACAGCAATTACTGTCTGTTTTTTTCCTTGTCTCTGTATTAAAACAAAAAAAATCTCTTGTTTTCACGCCTTACTGAACTAGAGTAGTCCAGTTTCAGAGTTGCTGATCCCTGGGCTTTGTTTTTAGTTCCTGTTACTGATCCATTGCCTTATTAGGAAGGAGGGAAGTTTCTTTGCTTACCAGTGGGAGTGGGAGGCACTGAGCGGCCTTTTTGTCTGATTTGGTGAAGTTTCAGCCAGAAACTAGTAGTCCATTGGTCGTTTTGGGCCAATTCCTAGCTCCCTTCAGCCCCCTGCTATAAAACACGCTAAACGCGTGTAAGCGCGATTTAGCGGAGTTACCACTGTTGCACACAAGAGCAGTGGCGGTTAAACAAGGTTAAACTATTTGGGCCATCTAAATTCCACTCTTCCAATTTTCCCTTAAAACTACCTTCCTCGAGCTGTACTGCTGATCTAACCAGCATATCCTATAACTGAAAAGTTCATCTCTACTTGATTCCCAAGTAGACTATTCTCTATCTGTAAAGCCTAGCACTTACTCCTACAGTACGTGCACCTTGATAAAGCACTCTTATTATAGATAGTACCCCACCAGCCTAAAACCCACTTCCCCCGGAGTCCTTTGAAAGTCTCTTTATCTACTACTTCTAGTATGTCGAGGATCAGTTGCTAGTGTCCTCTCCAGCTCAACTGGTGAACCTGGGAATATTGAGGCAATGTTACAACTGCCTCATGTACACAGACAATCCTCTCCTTCTCCCACAAAACACAAATACATGCGAGAGATGCAACTATACGGCCAAACTGGAGGCTGAGCTCTCTCAACATAGGACTGGCAAGACCAGACAGGAGGAGAAGGTAACCACACACAATACATACCCAGTCACACATGGTACCATCACAACTTCAAATCATACACATACTCACACAAAGACATACTCGGAGGCTCTGATCAAAAATTTACCAAAACAGCAGAGGCCACCAAAGCAGACACCCAAACAACTACCACCTCACGACCCAACACATGCAACACATAGACCACACAGTCAGAGTGTCAAACAGTCACAGCCCTTAAGGCCAAACAAAATGCCAGACACACTTGTCATTGGTGATTCCATAGTCAGACACACTGACGTCCCGCTCACCAGACTGAGTAAAGAGAAGGTCACAGTAAGCTGCCTGTCAGGCGCTAGAATCCGCCACATAACGCAAGCACTCAGGTCTCTCAACAGCAGGTACAAGTACGACTCAGTCATTGTCCACGCTGGTGTCAACGACCTGAGACGTACCTCCTTGGACTACATGAAAGGGACATCGAGGAGCTCTCTGATTATGTAGCCCAGGCAGGTATGACCCTGACCTTGAGCAGTATCCTACCTTCACCTAGAATGATGCCACAATACAGTGATAAGATGATCAGCTTTAATAATTGGCTTAAATTCTGGTGTCATTCAAAGGGGATCCAATGTCTGTCTGCCTGGGATGACATGCTGGACAAGCCACGCTGCTTCGCAAGGGACGGCTTGCACCTGTCACCCTGGGCTTCCGGATATTGGCAAAGGCTCTTGCCACCCCCATAGTGCCTTTTTAGGCAAGGCTCAAATTCTAAACCTACCACCCTAGAACACCAAAAAGGAAAAAACTAAGGGTAATGCTGCTCAATGCCAGAAGTCTCAATCTCAAGATGCACGCACTCGAGGCCCTTCTCAATATGGAGAACATCGATGTCTGTGCTGTGACAGAAACCTGGTTCAAGGCTCCTGAGAGCACCCCAGCACTAACAGGTTTCACCTCATATCATGCGTTCAGCCCCAAAATCCGGACAACACCAAGAAAGGAGGGGGGGTGTCCATATTCATAAAGGACACCCACACCTCAAGGTTGGTGGCAACGCATGATGCATCGGAGACCATCCAGGTGCAATTAACCATAGGCAAGACTGCTCTGCAATTTGTAGCATGTTACAGGCCACCCTCTCAAACTCAGGAACCTCACATGGCCTTCCTGAAAACATTGGAGGGATAAATGTATCTCCAAACACCATCATACTAGGTGACTTTAACTACCCTAATATAGACTGGGAACACTACTCAAGCCCGAACACTCTAACCCAAAGATTCCTGGAGTTCATAAACTCAAATGCCATGGAACAACTAGTCACCATCCCCACAAGAGGAGAAAACATACTTGATCTCATCATCACGAACATGGGATCAAAATGTTCAACACCAGAAGTATACCCCTCACTGGTGAGATCAGATCATAAACTAATCTCGCTGGAGGTCCTCATCCCGCCCCCACCTGAAACAAAAAGACCACAGTGAAAAACTTCTCAAAAGCCGATTTCACACTTCTAAAAACTAGTGTGGTCTCCTTTAAGGCCCCTGAGCCAGTGGTAAACATTACTCAAACCGCTGAATCACTTACAAATGCCTTCTACCAGCACCTACAGGACTGCATGGATCAGGCAATCCCAAACAAAACTAAGACTCTCTGTACCAAAGGCAAGCGTCCAGTCTGGTGGACCCCAGCCATAAACAAGCTCTACAACAAAAGGAGGAAGCTACTACAAGATAGAGCAAAATCCTTGAAAGGTAAGACACCTTTGATCATTATAAGTAAAAACTAAGAGCTCTCATAAAATCATCCAAGGCAAATTTTGAGAGAAAAATCGCCAAGGACTCTAAAGAGAATCATAAGGCCTTCTTTAGCTATGTTAGAAACCTAGGAGGAAACTCCCAGATATGCTCAGAATTAGTTCAAAATGATGTGAAAATTACTGAACCTACACACATTGCCAACATACTGGCTGACAGGTTCAGTGCAAACTTCTCCCCCCCCCAAAAGGAGAGATATCTATTCCAGAGGATTGTACCCCCCAAACATCTCCAACGCCCAGGTGAGAACTGCCCTCACTAAGGCAAAAACACAGCATCCATGGGACCGGATGGTGTCCCCGGCTGTGTGCTTCATGAACTCAATGAGGAATTAAACCCACAGTTAGGACAGCTGTTTAATCTTAGCCTCACCTCAGGATACGTACCCAAGGAGTGGCGCACGGCGACTGTGGTCCCACTTCATAAGGCGGTGCCTCCACAGACCCTGGAAATTACCGCCCCATTAGCTTGACAAGCCTTATCTGCAAAGCCATGGAGAGGATCATAATGGAACTCATAAATAAAGACATAGGGAACTTGCAGACTTTGGATCCAACTCAGTTTGGCTTTGTCAAAGGCAGATCCTGCCTCTTAAACTTGGTTGACTTTTTCGAGACAGTCACCAAGGCCATTGATGAGGAAAGGCAGTCCATACAGCCTACCTCGACCTGGCAAAGGCCTTCGACACAATACCCCACTCAGGTATCATCGAAAAACTCATCAGCTTGAATGTAAACCCATACATCACAAGATGGGTTGCAAACTGGCTAAGTGACAGAACCCACAGGGTCAGAGTTGCTGGAGCCATGTCAGACTCAAAGCCTGTCACAAGTGGTGTCCCACAGGGCTCAGTCCTGGGTCCACTCTTGTTCGGCATCTACTTTTCTGAAGTACAAGCAAACACAGGAGGGTTATGGCTGACAAAGTTTGCAGATGACTGCAAACTGGGCCATAGTCGAAAACACATCTGACACAGATATCCTCCAGAAGGGCCTCACAGAAATGGATAACTGGTGCCAGAGCCATGGCCTGAAGTTAAACGCCAAAAGTGCATAGTCATCCCCTTTGGGAAAAACAAGGCTACCCCTAGCTACCATATAGGTGGCAATCCACTGAGCACAGAAAAGGTCATCAGAGATCTGGGGACCCAGGTTGACAGTAGCCTTTCGTTTGACACTCATGTTGCTAAAGTAGTTAGGAAAACCTTCTATATCACCCACCAGATCATGAAGGGATTCACATCTAGATCAAGGGAGGTCATCGTCCCCTGTACTCATCACTTATTAGACCTATGATTGAGTACAATGCCCGTTCGAATGTATCTGACCAGACACCTGCTGCAGCTTGAAAGGCCCCAAAAGTTCCTCACCAAAAGGATAAAGGGTCTCAAAAATATGTCTTATGCTGCCCGACTGAAAGAACTCCAGCTCTATTCAGTCTCATACCGCTTGCTCAGAGGTGACCTGTGCCTGACATATAAGGCCATGTCAAACCCAGATTTGATGAATATGCTTCACCTCAAAAATCTAGATCCCTCAGAACCACAAGGGCGGGAGACTTAAACCTTGACACGGTTATAAATAGAACGTGCTGGAGGGACAGATTCATCACCCAGAGACTCCCTATGCTGTGGAACAAAATCCCGGTACATGTGAGGCAGAGCACCTCTCTGGTCTTGTTCAAGAGGAGTCTTGACCAATGGATGGGAGATTGCAGATATACCCCAGGGATTACTTCAGCGTCACTGCTTGACAGAGGCACAGCAAAATGATAGGCATAGTTTTTATTCAAACTAAAGGGGTGGCGAAAGCCACATAACTATGGGCTAGGCTTATAAATGCCCTTGGGCAGATAGCCTAGTATGAACCTATGAACCTATGAACCTAAGAGCCATAAGCACTAGTCATTCTTCACGGAAATAGCTCCAGTACTTAGTAGTTATGACCACCTCTACTGGCATGATTAAACGGCAGTTCCCTGTGCCTTCTCCTATTAACTTGGTGCACTTGGGCATTCTGAGGCAGTGTAGCAACTGCCTCATGTACACAGACAACCATCTCCTCTTACCTCCCAACACTCAGACTTGTGAGAAATGCCCTATATCACCAAATTGAAAGCTATGCACTCTCCAGCCAAGACCAGACTAGCTGATCAAGGGGAGAAGGTCAACACCTGCACCACACCACATGGAACACATAGCCCTCCAGAACACCCACTATCACAGCTCTCACATAAAAACAAAACCACACACCCACCTTCGTGGAGGCACTCAATAGAAGTTTACCCAAACAGCAGAGACCTCCAAGACAGACATGCACTTCACCACCACAACACAACACAAACCACAGGACACATACCTCACCTCCACAGTATGCCCCTCAACCTAAGCCCCTAAGGCTAAACACCTTGCCCAATACACTAATCATAGTTGACTCAATAGTGAGGCACACAGATGTCCCACTCACTAGGTTGAATAAGGAGAAGGTAACAGCAGACTATCAGGTGCCAGAATCAAACAAATAACACACACACTCAGGTCACTCCACAACAAGTACAAGTATGACTCTGTCATTGTCCATGTGGGTGTGAATGACCTGAGATGCACCTCCCTGGACTAGATGAAAAGACACATGGTAGAGCTCTTGGATTGTGTGGCCCAGGCAGGTATGGCACTAGCCCTGAGCAGTATCCTACCGTCACCAAGAATGATACTGCTGTACAAACAAAAAATGATTGACATCAACAATTGGCTAAGTTTCTGGTGTCATTCTAAGGGGATCCAGTATCTGTCTGCTTGAGATGACATGACTGACAGACCTCAATGCTTTGCCAGAGATGGCCTGCATCTGTCACCCCTGGCTAAGGCCCTTGCCACCTCTATAGTGCCTTTTTTAGGTGGTGTTCCAAAGACCAAATTACCACATTAATTTAACAGCTACAAATAAATGCAATCAGTGGGTCATGCTGCTCAAAGCTAGAAGTCTAAATCTCAAGACACACTTGCACGAAGCACTGTTCAAAATGGAGAACACTGACATTTGTGCTGTAACAGAGACCTGGTTTAAAGCAGCAGAAAGCACCCATGCACTACCAGGCTATAACTCATTCCACACCTTTCGGCCCCGAAACATGGACCGAAGCTCCAAAGGTGGTAGTGTCTCCATATTCATAAAGGATATGCACACCTCCAGACTAGTAGGCCATCTGAGATACTTCAGGTACAACTAACATTGGGTAAGACTGCGATCCAGGTCATAGCCTGCTATAGGTCCCCAACCATGTCCATAGACTCTCACTCCACGTTCCTAAGCACCCTGGTATCTATCAAGGTCCAACCCAACACTCTCATACGAGGAGACTTCAACTACCCCTCCATCAACTGGGAAAACTACTCGAGCACCAATGCACTGGGCCAACGCTTCCTGGAATTCATCAATTCCAATGACCTGGACCAGCTCATTCTTACCCCTACTAGAGGAAGCAACATCCTTGACATGGTTATTACTAACATGGGCAACCATTGCTCTACACCAATACTCAATTCCTTCCTGGTTAGATCCGACCACAAACTAATCACCATGAAACTCCACATCTCACCCACACCCCCCGCAAAGGTATCCATCATGAAAATCTTCTCCAAAGTTGACTTTGGACTCCTAAAAACAGAGGTGGCTAACTTCACGGCATCCATGCCAATAGAAAATAGATGCATGACTGCTGAATCATACACCAATGCACTGTACGAACACATACATAAATGCATGGAACTAGCAATACCCAACAGAACCAAAATGCTCTCCTCCAAAAAAAGGAAGCCAGTCTGGTGGTCCCCTGCCATGAATAAACTCTACAACAGAAGGAAGAAACTGTTGCAAAAAAAGGTGAAGTCCCAAGACTGGAAAAATTCCCCTATTAGCCTCAACAAAAAGTTGAGATCCCTCATCAAAACCTCCAAAGCCAGCTATGAAGGCAGAATTGCAGCAAACACTAAAAAAAAAAACACAAAGCATTCTTTAGTTATATCAATAATCTCCATGGCAATACCCCAATTTTCTTTGAGTTACTGCACAATGGTGCCTCCTATATTAAGCCAACAGATATTGCCAACATACTGGCCGACAGAGTCAGTGCCATCTTTACCCCCCCAAGGATCAATCTCAATACTGGAAGAATGCCAGGCACCCTGCCTTACTGCAGCACAGGTTAAAGCTGCATTGTATAAGGTCAAGAATACAGCATCCATGGGACCCGACAATATCCAAGGCTGTGTTCTACATAAATTATAAAGTGAGCTGGCACTACATCTGTGTGCTCAGTTCACTCACAGCCTCACCTCAGGCTTTCTCCCTACAGAATGGCGCACTGGTACAGTCATCCCTCTCTATAAAGGAGAAGAGACTACAGACCCTGGAAATTATCGTCCCATTAGCCTGATGAGTCTGATATGTAAGGCTATGGAGTGCATCATCGTGGACCCAATTAACAAGGATATAGGGACTCTCCAAACTCTAGATCCCACACAATTTGGTTTTGTGAAAGATAGATCATGCCTGCTCAACCTGGTTGACTTCTTTGAGTCAGTCACCAGAGTGGTGGATGAAGGTAAGGCAGTTCATACAGCCTACTTCGATCTGGCCAAGGCCTTTGATACCATTCCTCACTCAGGAATTATTGATAAACTCACCAAACTAGGCATCAACTCCTATATCATTTAGGTGGGTTGCAAAGTGGCTCACAGACAGAACAAACAGTGTGAAAGTAACGGACTCCAAGTTAGACTGCCGACCAGTCATGAGTGGAGTCCCACAGGGATCGGTCCTGGAAACTCTCCTGTTTGGCATCTACTTCTCAGAAGTCCAGGCCAACACAGAGGTACTCTGACTGACCAAATTCACAGATGACTGCAAGCTGGGAGCCATTATTAACTCCCCAAGTGATGCAGACATCCTACAGAAAGGCCTCACTGAGACCAATGACTGGTGTCGAGACCATGGCCTTAAGCTTATGCAAAGAAATGCGTCGTCATCCCCTTTGGGAAGAACTCAGTTTCCACTAATTACCACATCAATGGGAGCCTAATGAACACTAAAGGCGTTATAGAGATCTGGGACACAGGTTGACAGCAACCTCTCCTTCGTCCACCACATTGCCACTGTGGTCAGAAAGTCCTTCTATATGGCACATCTCATTACCAAGGGTTCTGCATCCAGGAAGAAAGAGGTCATCATTTCTCTCTATTCTTCCCTCATTAGACCAATCAAAGAATATAATGCCCCATTTGGCATGTACCTCACTAGATACCTACAACAGCTGGAGAGGCCACAAAAGTACCTCACAAAAAGGATCCTAGGCCTTAAACACATGTCCTACATGGACAGACTCAGAAAACTCCAGCTATTCTCTGTTTCATATCGTCTACTGAAAGGCAATCTCTGCTTGACTTACAAAGCCATGTCTGACCCAGCTCTGTTAGAAATCCTACATCTAAAGAAATCCCAATCCCTCCACACCACATGCTCCAGAGAGCTCAGCCTCATTACCACAATCAACAGAACATGCTGGAGGGACAGGTTCATAACCCAGAGACTGCCCGTGCTCTGGAATAAACTTCCCATACATGTCAAGCAGAGCACCTCACTAGCCCTCTTCAAGACAAATCTTGATGAGTGGATGGGAAATGGAAAGTTCACCCTGGGGATCACTCCAGTGGCTCTACTTGATAGAGGCACTGGGAACTAACGATGGGCAACACAATGCCAGGGCACTTCTATGGGCTAGGCTTGTAAAGGCCCCAGGGCCATTAGCCTAGTACACACCTATAAACCAATGAACTAGATATCAGGGATAACTTTTCATATCATAAAGGCACTTATTCATAATGTGAATGGGGGGCACTATATACTAGGGATGTTCTATAGGCACTTAATAAAAACTGAAAAATAAAAATGATTCAGAGAACTGCTACACACCAGGGACAGTTTAACTAGTGTGCCTTAAAGTCACTAAAAGGGATTCTAACCCTGTACCCTCCTACCTCCCACAGATACCATTAGACAAAAAAATCTTAAAAAAAAACAAAAAAAAAAAGGGGGTCAAAATGCTTCAAACCCTGCACACTTAACTTCAGCACTAACTGATAAACGCATCAGGGTTTTTTAACATACACTGAAGATACAATATTCAGTGCATACAACAGCTTGTAATGTACAAGAGACAGAGACAGGGAGCATAATGCAAAGTGCAAGAAAATCAAGATAAAGGCCAAAATTAATGGTGGGACAAAATCATCACACTAGTTAAACTGTCCCTGGTGTGTAGCAGTTCTCTGAATCATTTTTATTTTTCAGCTAACATCAAATGTCCAGGACCACCTAAGCCACTACCCAGCCCAGAGTGATCTTTCTCCCCTTAAGGTTTCTCAATGTAATCATGTTAGACTACCTACATAAGTTTTGTACCTGTTTTAAACTGTATGTAAAGCCATTGTTTTTTTTTTAATATTCTTATGTTAATAACATTTACTTATGTTGTATATTATATGTACCTTCTTTTCTTCTGGAGCTTTTCTCCCCGGGCCTCTACTGAAAAAGGACATGTATCCAGCTAGACTAGCCCGGTCAACAAATGTAAAATAAAAATAAAATAAATAAAATAAATGTTTATTGTCTTTCGAACTTGGAAAGTCACTAGTAAAACAGCTTTTGCACTACCATGGCTTAACGAAGGATATGATGCTTGAAACTGTAATGTTCGGCGTAAATGACTTTACAGTAATCAACCTCAGTTTATGAGGAAACATCACAGAAATTCATGCAGTACAGGAACAGTAATGGAGTATGTGTTGTGTGTATGTTTGACTGTGTGTTATTGTGTATGGAAGAGTGACTGTGTGTGGAAGAGTGAATGGGAGTGGGGTGCCTGTACTAACACAATGTGGCCACTGCCACTTTTTATAGCACGAAAGCGCTTATCTGCACCAGGTAGTTAACGACAAGTCAGAAATATGCAAATTAGCAAATACTGAGGTACTGCCTCATTGCGGCTAATGTGTCTCTGAATAATAAATACCACATCATGGAAAGAGGGCCTTTTAACAGCAGTTATTAATGCAAGTAGTGCAGTTCTTTGGAATCCCTGAGAAATTTTTTTTCTTGATTTTAGGGTGCAATCAGCATGTTTTATTTATTACAATAATATAAACAAAGATGGTTTATTATAATTAAAAACCAAGAAATTTCACCATAATCAAAACTAAAGGGGTGTAACATAACATAATCATAAGACATATGAACCCATGGGCACCTGAAGCATGGGGGGGGGGGGTTGGGTCAGAACCCCACCACTTTCAAAAGCTACCCAATATACCCTGAAACTGCTGCCAGAACAGCGATTACATGGAAACATTCTCATGGGAGTATCCAAGATAACCACAAGGTCATGCAGCCGATAAAAAGATTTGAGTGTTAAATCGTCTTTTTCTGGCAGCCCAAGACTCATGGTTACCATGGAAACGCCTATGTGGGTGTTTCTGAGGCATACCGATCAACTTCTTTGTGAAGAACTTTAGACAAAGCCAAAAATAACACGGAATAAAAGCTCAAACCCTGGGACAATTTTACATATTAGTTATTCATTTAAATTTTTAATAGAACCGATTTTGCATCAACATGAATTTTCTGATAAATAGAAGTATGAAACTTTATTGTCTGGCTTTAGTGACTGACTGTAATCCTCTTAATACCTCTCAACTCTTGTTTAAGAATTCTAAACAAAGCCAAAAATGATGTGGGGGGGGGGCAAAATCAGGGACAGATTTTAATAATTGCTCTTATAAACTTAGAAAGCTGCTAGAATGAGAAGTTATGTACTTACCATAACGTTCCATGTTAGTTGTCTTCTTCTCGCCTTCTTTCTTGCTGAATGGGTTCGGAGCCGAACCTCGGCTCCGACACGGCCTAATACTAAAGCTCGAGAGCTATTTTTACCAGCTAGAGGCTATACTATGTCCCATAATGCTAGGCGTGATATACCCAGATCTTGTTTAATAGCTAACACTATGGACATACATGTCCCACCACAAGAGAGAATATATTCAACAACTATATCTAACCTCCTCTACATATAACCCTTACAAGGGCTACCAAAGGGGAGCAAGAGAGCTAGCTGAGGAGATAACTGGTGACAAAAACACCTCGCACAAGATACTCTAGGTCTTTCCAGGCTAGGGGGATGGAGGGTGGGACGCAAGAAAGAAGGCAAGAAGAAGACAACCAACATGGAACGTTATGGTAAGTACATAACTTCTCAATGTTAAGCTGTCAATCTCGCCTTCATTCTTGCTGGATGGGACAGCGTCCCTAGCATCTTAGTCCCGGTT
Source organism: Protopterus annectens (assembly GCF_019279795.1). Classification (NCBI taxonomy): domain Eukaryota; kingdom Metazoa; phylum Chordata; order Ceratodontiformes; family Protopteridae; genus Protopterus; species Protopterus annectens. Next base: position 919,355,306 of record NC_056743.1, on the reverse strand, counting down.
GGCTCAATGGAACAGACTCTTGAGTACAGTGGAACCAAAATCAGCCCGACTTCTGGAGGCTATGTCCAGTTTGTAATGAGAAATGAAGGTATGAGGGGAGGCCCATGTGTCTGCTGCACAAATAGAATCCATAGGTAACCTTACGTGAAAGGCTACTGAGGAAGCTAATGCTCTAGTTGAATGAGCTCTAGGCTTTGCAGTGAGCTCCTTATGCCTCAATTGATAGATTAATGTAATAAGAGCGGTCAACCATCTGGACAAGGTTACTTTAGAAACTGGCCGGCCTTGCTTTCCTTCAGCGTAAGACAGGAAGAGCTGTTCTGATTTTCTCGTCTGTTTAGTTCTATCCAGATAGAAACTTAGTTTACGGTGAACATCCAAATAATGTAATCTTCTCTCAGCTCTATCCGTATAATTTGGGAAGAAGACTGGGAGATCAATGGTCTGGTTGAGATTTTTTTCAGAGAGTACCTTAGATAAAAAAGATGGATTAGTCCTAAGAGACACTCTATCTTTGTGAAAAACAAGATAAGGGGGGCGCAAAGAGAGTGCTTGTAGTTCCGAAACCCTTCTCGCTGAGGTAATGGCTACTAAGAAAAGTGTTTTCCATGAGAGCAGTTTCAACGAGCAGGAAGCAACTGGCTCAAAGGGAGGAAGAATTAAGGAAGACAGTACCAAATTTAGATCCCACTGTTGAGGAGGATCTTTAACCGGGGGCTGAAGTAATAGGGTTCCTTTCAGAAAGGCTTTGCAAAGCTTGTGGGACATAATACTGGCCTCTGACAAGCCAACGTGGAAATTTGCAATAGCCGCCAACTGGACCCTGATAGTGGCTGAAGAAGAGCCCATTTGGAAAAGTTCCGCCAAAAATTCTAGAACTGTTTGAACAGGAGCTGTGAACGGGTCAACTTGATTTTTTCTTGCCCAAATAGAGAACCGTTTCCATTTACTAGCATACGTCCTTCTGGTGTTAGACTTGTGAGAGGCAAGGATAATATCACATACTGAGAAATTAAGGGAAGCCTGGCTAGGGTTGGAAGTGGAGCAACCAAGTTGTGAGGTTGAGAGATGGAAGGGATTGGTGCAGCCCGCCCGATTGATGGGTTAGAAGGTCTGGCACTGGGCCCAGATGCCAGGGCTGCTCCAGCAGATGACATTGCAGGAACAGAAACCAAACTTGTCGGGGCCATTAAGGGGCAATGAGGATCATCCTGGATCTCAAGGCAATTGCTTTCTGGACTAACTGAGTAATTAAGGGAAAAGGGGGAAAGGCATACAGAAGACCCCGGGGCCAATCGTGGACTAGAGCTTCTCTGGGAGGGAGACCCGGAAGAGGAAAAAGGGTGAAGAATTCCTGACACTTGCTGTTTTGAGGGGTTGCGAAAATGTCGCAGCAAGGCTGACCCCACCTTCTGAATATTTGTTCCGCTACTAGCTGGTTGAGAGACCACTCGTAGGGCATGAGAATGGCCCTGCTCAATCTGTCCGCTATGACGTGGACTTCCCGGGAATATGCGTTGCTACCAGAAACCGTTGAGAAGAGATCGCCCACTGCCAAAGTCTGAGCGCTTCCCGACATTGGGGGTAGGACTTGGTTCCGCCCTGCTTGTTGATGTACCACACTACAGACATATTGTCTGTCTGAATTGCAATCGTCCCGGTGGGAAGAGAGTCCTGAAGGGCCTGCAATGCCAAAAGTACCGCTCTCATTTCCAAGACGTTGATGTGCAAGTGGCACTCGAAGGGTTGCCATGTGCCCTGGACTGTCCTGCCCTGAAAATGCCCCCCCCACACACTATCAGGGAGGCATCCGTAGTCACGGTGGCAACCGGAGGGGGGAGAACAACTGGTCTTCCTTGAAGCACCTGAGGCGAGACCATCCACCAAGAGAGGTGTCTCTTGCATGACTGAGTGATGAGAATGTTGTGTGACATGGGAAGCTGCTGGAAAGACCATTGGGAAAAAAGCATCCACTGTAGTATCCGCATATGAAAATGAGCTAGGGGGAGCAAGGTGATTGTTGCTGCCATTAGACCAAATGTTTTTAGTACAAATCTGGCTTGGACTCTGTCCTGCTGTAGCAGGATCTGGACATGTCTGCGAATGTTTGAAACTCTTTCTGTAGGTAGTTTTGCTGACAACTCCACCATGTTTAACACGGCGCCTATGAAGGTAATATGCTGACAAGGCAACAAGGCAGACTTTTCGAAGGTTATAGAGATGCCTAGCACTTTGCACGTTTGTACAGCGTAATCCCTGGCTTGAAGTAGTTGGTGCCTAGTGGTGGCAGTAAGGAGCCAGTCGTCTAAATATGGAAACACTTGGAATCCTCATCGTCTCAGGTGAGCCGCAACCACTGCCATGCATTTGGTGAACACCCTGGGGGCTGTGATGAGGCCAAAGGGCAGGGCTCTGAATTGGTAGTGACTGGCTCCCAGCCGGAAGCGGAGAAAACTTCTGGATCGCCTGTTCATTTTGATATGATAGTACGCATCCTGAAGATCTATACAGCACATCCAATTGTCCTGACCCAGAAAGGGTAGAATGGACAGTAGCGTGACCATCCAGAATTTCATTCTTTGGACAGACTTGTTCAGCCTGCTGAGATCTAAAATAGGTCTCCAGTCCCCTGTCTTCTTTGGTACCAAAAATAATTTGGAGTAGATTCCGGATCCTTGTTGGTCTGCTGGGACTGGCTGGATGGCTCTTTTTGATAGCAGCTTTGAAATTTCTGACGCTGCTTGATCTCTCAGACCAGGTGGAAAGTCTGGAAGAGGCCCTTTTGGTTGTTGTGGGGTGTGGATGAAGGGGATTCTGTAACCTTCGGATATGATTGACCGTACCCATTTGTCTTGTGTGAGGGAATGCCAGGCTTCTGGGTACAGTGAAAGTCTTCCCCCGACTGCCTCCGAAGGTGGATAGTCGAGCAGCTCCTCAGGGGTGCTGGAAGGGTTTGTCAGAGAAAGATTCTCTGCTACCCTGATTTTGCGGACCCTCCCTGCCCCTAGGGCGGCATCTATTATTATTCCCTCCTCTGCCTCTGGAGGGAAGCTCACCACGTGTGTCAGGCAGTACTCCCTGGAGTTTGCGGAACCACATTTTTCCGCCCTTTTGACCCTTAGGGTACGGTCTAGAAGGGGTGGAAAAACGGACTCCCACGGCAGAGAGAGTCTTGCCTTCCTGCTCGCACCTGGTCAATGTATCCTTCACTTGAGGTCCAAACAAGGCAGAACCGTCAAAGGGGGTGTTATTGAAGGACGCCTTGAAGGGGTCAGCAAAGTTGCAAAGCCGTATCCAGGTGTGTCTCCTTAGAACAACGCCCGTGCCTGCGGCCCTACTCGCTCCATTGGCTGCATAAGAAATGAGCCGCATGGAAGAGTTGACAATCGAGTTCAGGGTTCCCAGCTGGGAGTTTATCTTCTCCTGAGACACCACAGCTGTTGGGTCCTGTAAGGTATCACCCAGTTCTTTAAGAAGGTCTCTCTGAAGACGGGTGAAATGGCACAGGTAATTCAGCGACTGCATGGCAAAGGTCGCTGAAGAAAACATCCGCTTGCCATACCTATCCATAGTCCTAGATTCCTTATTAGGAGGATGGACAGGTACTGAAGGGTCAGCCAACTCCTTCTTAGTGGCTGCCGCCACCACCATGGCATCAACCGGGACGCCCTTACAGAGAAACTGCTTGTCTGCAGGGGCTGTAATGAATTTTTCCGGGGGGTTGGTTCCATAGTATCCGGAGCCGTCCACGCCTTCCGAGCCACCACTTCCATGAGTGGGTCGAAAGTCGGGGACACCCAGGAGGTGGAAGGGCGAGAACCGAACGCATCCAGGTACACCAACTCGTCCTCGGAAGGGATGAGAGCGGACCAGTTCCCCCTCTGTTTAAGGATCTCTAGGATGTCAGAAAAAGAGACATCCTCAGAGGGGGACCTTGGGGACCCTTCTGAATCATCCAGGTCGGTGTCAGAGGTCACTGCCTCAGGGGAGTCGACATGCTTCCTCTTGCAATTCCTCTTCCGAGGGGGCTCCCCCGCAGGATCAGGGGAGGTCTCGGAAGAGGAGGAAACGCACAATGGAGCGGCCAGGAGTGTTGGTTCTCCGCTCTTGGGTTCGGGAGGGTAGGCAGGGGCCGAAGCAGGCACCATGGAGGGAGGGGCAGACGAGGCAGACCGTGGCGCCGGTATGGGAGCCAGCACGCTCCTCATGACCTCAAAGGCGCCCCTGTCAGGCAGGGAAGAGGGACCCAGCTCCGAGGAGATGAGAGCTGCTCCCGGCACCAAGAGGGACGGCTCCGAGGCCGATGTCGGGGTCGAACTCACCTGCGCCGAGGCCCCGAGAGGGAGAACGGGGTCGGAAGGGTCCGATGCCACTCGCCCCCTCGGAGCCGAAGAGGGAGTCTCGGCACCCGGATCCTTCCAGGGACGGAGCCAATGAAGGGATCAGAGCCGACGAAGGAACCGATAAAGGTGGAATCGGTTCCAACGCCCCCACGGTAGCAAGCCCGACGGCCTCCGGCTCCGAGCTCGAAGGAATAGTCGGATGAGGAACTTGAGCAGGCATTGGGGTAGCCCCTGTCTGTTGAGATGGGATATGCAATAATTGGGCCAGCGCCTGCGACTTCAAAAGCCTATTGACTACCCTCTCGAGGTCATGGTCCGAGAGCCTGGAAGACCTAGAGGAGTTAGACATATGGCTCCGCTCCGACAGCAAGGGGGATTTCGGAGCCGATCTAACAGACTCCAGTGAAGGAGACCTGGAGCGCTTTCGACTTGGGGATGGCTCCGACACCAAAGTCGAAGCCGACTGAGGCCTTGATGTATCGGTTCCAGCCGGAACCGATGAGGCAGAAAGAGGGCCGCTCGGCGCCAGCTCCAAACATGGAGCCGACTATTTGGTGGGCTTTGAAGGTTTTCCAGTAATAGGCTTGGACGGAGAGCCTTCAGGCTTTAATAAGCCTCTGAGAATGAGCTTATTTCTGCGTTACTGCAGGACTCTAGGGCTAAAAGCGTGACAGATGGAACAAGAGTCCTGCAGGTGCAGAGGGCCCAAACAATACTCACAAAAAGTGTGACCGTCTGTCAGAGACATCTTCTTACAGCATGAGTCACACTTCTTGAATCCCGATACCTCGGTATCCTTTGACATGATACCACAGGGGGATACAGTAGTCTAACACTTACACTAACACGAAAAAGACACTACCAACAAAGAAGAAATGTTTGTAAACTAATAGTAAAAAGAGACAGAAATTCCACACACACACTCTAAGGGGAATCTGTACTAACTACTAAAGGGAGGGCTAGAGGCCCGACCACCTTAAGGGTGGAAAAAAGGTAGGGAAAAACTACAGAAAAGGGGGGGGGGACTAGTCGCTATCTCTAAAAATACTCATTAAATAAACTATTAAGAAAAATTCTATCAAAAAACTAACTAAAGATACAACAATTTAGAATACGACCTGGAGCCGGTGAAAAACGCAACCTCGTAACTGAAGCGGCAAACGAGATCTGGGTATATCACGCCTAGCATTATGGGACATAGTATAGCCTCGAGCCGGTAAAAATAGCTCTCGAGCTTTAGTATTAGGCCGAGTCGGAGCCGAGGTTCGGCTCCGAACCCATCCAGCAAGAATGAAGGCGAGATTGACAATTTAACATTAACAGGTTTTGTATTGGCATGCATTTTCTGAAGGATAAGAAATCTCAGACTCAAATGTCTCATTATTTAGTGGGCACAGTCCTCAATGGTTTGCCAAAAAAATATATATATATGTACCCACCATAATGTTTCACCTGTGCTGTCTCCTTCCATTCTTCCTCAACTGATGGGTCTCAGATCTGACTCAGTCACTTCTACCAGATCCTCAGATCCAAAATTCTCCAGTTCCTCCCTTTACCCATAATACCCTGCCAACCTAACTTACCTTGGATCAAATTTGTTTCCCTTATAGTTAAAGGGGCAATACCTTAAAGAAAACAATAAAGGATAGAATAAGAAAAAGAGTTGGAGCTCAAACAAGGAACAACAGTTCCCAAAGAAAAACTCTTAGGTCTTTGCAGGAGCAAAGGGAAGGAGGTAAGATAGGCAGGATGCTGAGGAAGAATGAAAATGGACAACACAGATGGAATGTTATGGTGAGTACATAATTTTTTATTTGATGTTGTCATTTTCATTCATTCCTCAACTGGTGGGACAGAGTTCCCAGCTATTTTAACCTTGGATAGCCATCATGGAAGGATATTCCAGAGTACCGCGGAGCCAAGGGCAGCTCTGCTCCTGGAAGCCAAATCCAATTTGTAATGAGCAATAAAGGTATGAAGATTAATCCAAGTGGAAGCTGTGCAAATGTCATCTATGGTATCCCTTGACCAAAAGGCTGAGGAGACCACCATAGGCCTTGTGGAATGAGCTCTAGGAGGCTTTGACAAGGATAATCCTCTTTTACTATACACAGAGGACATACAATTGGTTAAGCATCTGGCCCGTGTAACTTTGGAAACTGGCTTGTCCAATTTGTTAGGAGAGAAAGAGACAAACTGGTCAGTTTTCCTGAAATCCTTGGTTCTATGGAGATAAAAGCGAAGTTGTCTATGCACATCCAAAAGATGGAGCATGTACTCACCCTTACTTGAAACATTTAGAAAGAAAGCTGGGAGGTAATGACCTGAATTTCCTGACAACCTTTTTTTTAAACAGGAAACATCTTTACTAAATAAGCTCACTTGCTATGTTACCGGACCACCGGTTGAAAACTAAACTTTAAAAAAGCTGTGTGATCTAAATTATGGATCCACAGTAGCATGGAGGTAGCACCAAGCAGAATTAATTTGAAGTCAGACCTTTAATTATTTTCTGAGGAAAATGCTGTAAATAATAGTTTGTGGTCCAAAACAACTTTATTTCATAAACTTAATTTCTTGGTAGGTAAGCGCATTTATTAACAGACCAGTAGAAACACATGAATTTATACAGAATCTTCAAGTGACTGTATTAAATCTGCATTATAAACAATTAATTTTAATTGGATAAACTGGTTCAAGCCTGTTTCAGCCTTTGTTGATGCAGTTCTGCATTAAATTTTCCAAAACATCAGTAAATTTGCAACAGCATGATGAGATGGTTTATGTATGAAGCATATTACACTGTTTAGATATCTGCAATATATGCCTTATTTATTATATCTGAAATTTATCATATAAGTTGTGGTTGAAACATACTAAAAATGTATTTTGGTAAAGTGTTAGGTTACTTTAAATCACTTGGTCTCCAGTAATTATTTAACTGGAGGAAAAAGGTTGCTAGCAGTGATTGGTTTAACAGTGTTTAAAATTTTTAGGCTTGTGACAGAATTTTATGTCTGAAGAAGCGTAGGAGTACTACGCGAAAGTGCTTACATGTTTTTTACTAAATAAATTGTTTGGTTTTTATGCCGTGAGTGTCCTTTGCCTGCTAGGATTTCTTGTATCAGAATCTTGTCATGTTTATCTCATTTGACCCCCTCCCCATTAACAAATAATCAACAACATTCCAAAACTTTAATTATGTATGCAAAATCTCTTTAGAATAACTCTGGTGCTGATGAAATGCCAAAGACAAGTCTAAGCACTCTACCTTCAGAGTGACATTCTAAATATACACAATTTAGAGGCTGCCCCATTTAGCTTTATCTGTCAGAAACCCTGGTTTATATCTAATTCTGAAAAGTAAAACTTAACATCTGACATTCTTGAGACAACTTCTTCAGCTACAAGCAAACAGCAATGCTCTCTTTTAAATAATTTATTAAGACCTCCCAGATCAATACAAACTTGAATCTTGCACTTCTTTACAACAGGTACTGTAAGGTTCACCCATTATGTTGGTTCTTTTTCTTAGTGATAAATTATGCTTTACTTCTTGTTTTTCTTTACTCACAAATGCAAGTGGTACTTTCCCTCGAGCATGTGTCATTGACAATCAGGAATTATCTGCAAATGACACTCTCCTGGCAAATGTCCTGTGTCCTATGCCTGTAAACAAATCAGCATAGCCCTGCATTATGAGATGTCTCTGTGGCTGTTGGATTGATTCTGTACAGATGCAACCTTTGTTTTTACAATGCCTATTCATTTTTCCATTCCTAATATGTTACAAGCCAAACAACCCATACTATTAAGAGAATTAATTTCAAGTGTCCATATTTGAAAAATAATTTCTTATTATTTCTATACTCATAACAGCTTCTGACATGATGGCTTTACCTACTGACCAGAATATGTTTGCAATGTGCACAGAGGTTTATGCTCAGTATTTTCTGTCACAAATGTTTTAAAAGTATCCTCACCCAAAATATTACTCTGCAACTGCATCTAGTTTAATTCAATATTTTCTTATTAAATCTCAGAATTTCTTTCTGATGGTCTAACATGCTTCTTTATCTCAGTGCTCTAGATGCCTGATAAGCACTTTGAGATTTTACCGTATCACGTCTTTTCACTTCCCACTAGCAAGAAACAGCTCATTCTCACATTTCTGACCAACAACATGTAAATTATGTTTGAATACATTTTTGTAAAATGTGAAAAGCTCTTTTTCAGCACAAATTCAGTAGACTTGAATTCAAGATAAGGACTCCTTCCGTGGTCATAGTCATACCTACAGCATAAGGCTTAAATTCAAATTGCACAATCTTTTCTCTGAACTCCATTTTACATTCTCATGTGGCTACCCTTTTCACAGTCAATACTTCTGAAATAAGCTAACAACACTAATACAATCAAATATTTTAGTTTTAACACTGTCTAATAGGACAGAAATAGAATAATGACTGATGCTTCATCGTGATACATTGTATAGTTAGTAGCAAAAACATAATTTCAACCATAGTTTAGATATAAATTCACACTGAAGGTTCTGCACCAATCACCTACATCAACCATGAATACCAAATATCCTAACAAAACAAGAAACTTTAGCTTACAATAAAGGATGAGATATAAGCTTGTGAAAGAGAAAAATAAAGCAAAGGCACTATATTTTACATTATAGTCTTTCACTAAAAACATCCCACATCAGTACTGCAAAAAATCTTCAGCACCTATCCAGTAGACAAGTATCCTATTGATATTTTTAGAGGACAGTAATTCTGTTTACTATTCAACTCTTCATTTATAACCAAATGTGTTAACATCTAACAGACGAAAGCAGATTAATCCATGGTGTTACCTTCTTGGCATACAATATTTGTTTCTGCTTTCCCAGTGCCCATTTTAAAGCATAAGGAACTCTCACCTCCACCCAAATTATGACTAGAAAGACACTCCTTTAAAATTTTATTTCCTGTGCCCTTTAAGCCCATCAAGTATTTCTATTTAATATCACAAGCTGACATCTGCAGCAAATACAGAAAATTAATTTGGAATGCAATGTGGTCTAAATATGTGTCCATGATAACCAATTTGTCCAATTCTTTCCTGATGACCATTTTTTTCTCTATACACTCTGGGTTTTCCATCATCCTTTACCTCTCATTTTTGATGTTTTAATTGATTTTCATTTTATCGCACAGAACTTTGTCTCTTATTTAATTATTTTAAGTAACAACTAGTAATTAACTTCCTAAGCATATGTCCACAGTTTTGATAAGGTCAGTTTTGTTTGTGTTAATATTATACCCCTTGTTGCAGCATTTCTCACAACACAAATTATTCTATCTCTTATTAGTGAATCATGCAAACCATCAAATCAACATTATTCTTCAGCTCTGTAATATAAGCATCTATAATCTTCACAGTACTCTGGGCTTTGTAAAAAATAAATGGTGGACAAACAGCAAATTCTTTATTAGTTCACAGCAGCTCCTGAATTTCTCTTTAAATGCCAATATTTTGTGTTACTCTTCTTCAAGAAAAGTAAGAGCTTTAAAAGTTTCAAGGATTTTTCCTAGGGAAAAATGCAATGTAGCATACTGTACTTTTTGATCCCCTTGCTTACTGGAGTATATTTCCACTTGGAATTAAACTGCTGTGCTTACACAGATAAGCTATTAAAACAAATATATTTATTCACCCCTACAGATATAGTTCCTTAGTTTTGCAAAAAAATATCCCCAGTAGTTTTGCAAAAAATATCCCCAGTTGTAATACCATGTAAGGCCAGACTCTGAGAATGTGGTCTCGTGAAGTGACATATTCAAAGATAAGTCTCTAGAACTTGCACCACATTACACACAAATCACTGAAGACAAATAAAAAGGTGTTGTGATCTCTGGTTTCTATGCTAGACCAAGCAAATCACATTGGTGTTGTTTCTACAATGCCTACAGTAACTCTTACTCCACTTATTTGAAAGTCTATACAGCCATCTGCTTTGTTGGCAGTTGACAAAACAGAATCTGAATGCTTTAAAATGGCAAATATGGTGTTACTGAACACAGTCAGCTAAGGAAGGATGATCCATGGGTAACCGTTTGAAATACTGACAGTGAATATACAAAAAAAAAACAGACATAGATACTAAGTCAGAGATGGCCGTTTCTCAGAATATTCCCTTTTCCCCAAGGTATGATGACATTAGAGTTAGTATATAAGTTCAGGGATGGGGGTGGGGGGGCTTGCCTTCACACATATTGGGGGGTGCAGGGGAGCTTGCCACCCCCTGATAAAAATAAGTTTAAAGGAGAAGAGGAATGTTTGTTATTCACTGTGCTCCTACATTTTCATTGTTTTCTTTGGCATGCTGACACTTGGCATTACAAATCCAGACATTTCAATAGGAAGCCTGACTTGAGCATTTTCATTCTCTTTTATCTTTCTTATAATCTCACCGGCATGTTTCTGGGGAACAAATGGAGGGCCATATGCCTATCTACAGTAGGCATTATAAGCCTGACAGAACTCTTGATAGGCAAGTGTACAAGGAGCTAGAGTGTTGTTATTTTAATAAACTAGTTTGGATTTGCTGGTATTGTGGTTTCTCATTATAAGCCTGACAGTCTCTTAAAAGAAGAGGTCATCTGGAAGGGGGGGGGGGGGCAAATGTCTCACTGTTCTTATATTTCAAACATACATGCTTCTTCCTGGCCATAGAAGGTGAGGGAGCACCCCCTTTTCATCTGCGCTTCAGCCTGCATAGATTTGTGATTGGCTAACATTTGGGGTCAAGCAAACCACAGGTATATGAAAGGTGTCATATGACTGACAAAAGGGAGCACTTAGCGAAGGCAGTGTGAGAACAGGAAAGGCATGGTTCAGTCCCCTAAAGAGATGTTCCCATGTCCATTATGCCACTAACCACCAGAAAATAAATGACTGACAAGAGACTGAATTTTAAGCCATACTATTGGAAACCCTAGTGGAGAGTCATTGGGCCCTGCTGGACTCACAGAAAGTCTGGTGAGCACAGTTCTCGATACTGACTTTTACAAAAAAGCAGGTGTGAAACTTAAGGGTGCATCTTCCAGTCTCCTCACCTTCTGTTGAGGTAGAGTACAGGTGTTAACATGACACCTTGCTAGTTAAGGAAGAGGCTGTGACAAGCTGGTTATATGAATCCTTCTTGGGAACAGCCCTACCATCAGGAGGATGTGACCAATGTCTGCCACCTAAAAACCTTCATTTTCTCATGGTACTTTGCCACCAGCCTAAGCCTGTGAAAAGGGACTCTCTTGCTGATTCGAGCACTAGGTACACTTGATCACCACCATCCTGAGAATCATAGTCCTTCCATCCTGAGAGTCTACTGGTAGGCAAATAGTTCTTCCTTCTTGTACCATTGGGTTGTTGTATTGTACTGCTACCACTTGTGGCAGTCCGTACATTTCTTAGGCAGTGAATGTACGGACTTTTTTCAAGGACAAATGTCAGGCTTGAAATCCAGACTGTGAGGGTGGAAGAAAAGAGCTGCAGGACCTACAGGCTAAACACCCTCCCAGAGTGTGCACAGACTAGTACATGCGTTGAGTGGAGCTTCCGAAAAAAAAATAGCAACACTGATGATTGCAGGGAAGAATATTCCTATGGTAGAAACACAAGAGAGGGCACTTAGTATCATAGTAAGTAGATTCTCCTTCACCCTGTCATATCACTGAGACTTTGAGATGGGAACATAAAACATGAACATACTGGATGCCACATTTCATGCACAAATCTTTGGCACTCTCATAACTCAGTGAGGCTAAATGATGATTCACTGAGTTGACTCTGCTTAAACTGGGATTTTTTCAAGATCCTACATTATTTTTTTCTGAGATGGCATGGCCTCAGAATTGTTCATTAAAAATTGGGGAGTAAAAGGAGCTACCATGGCATGCACATGTGTGTGTGTGTGTGTGTGTGTGTTACAATTACTATGTAATTGCAGAATAATCTTTTTTAACTAAGGAACCTTTTGCACAAGAGGAATAATACAAGCCATACCATATTGCATTATACAATGGAACCTAATCTCTATTCAAAAGTGTGAGAAGGCATTGTTTTTTTTTTTTTAAGAAATATATCATTATTGTCATCATTAATCCCACTTTCCCCATTTTTTCTACACAAGATTGGGGTGTTAGGTTAACAGCTGCCAGCTCTTTCAGTTCAGTGCCACTCTCCCACCTTCTTCAACTGTCATGCTTGACTGTTGCAGGGCTTCTCTCACACACAGTCCATCCATCTTTCAGACCAGATGTCTTTGTTTTCTCTTACCTTCTTCCTGTCTCTCCAAAGTTTTCATCACTTAATGGTCTGCTTCCTGCACATATGAACAAACTACCATATTCTGTTTTCCTTTACTTTCTCTGCAACTCAGGCTACTTTGGCTTCTGTTATGATGTCTTTGTTTCTTTACCTGTTCCACAGTGTAGACTGCCAATCTTAGGCACTTCATGTCCATCACCTTAAGCTTCCTCAACTGATCTACCTTCACTGTCCAAATTTCTAAGCCATACAAAATCACTGGTCACATTAAAGTTTTACACACTTTACTTTTAGCTTCTTTGACATTCTGTCTCAAACTACCCCTGACACTATGTGCCACATGGCTGCAGCACTGCTGACTCTAGCTTGGATCTCCTCATTCAGACATCCCCTCTCAACCACCCCTTCCAGATACCTGAAGCCTTTATATTTGATCTAGTGAGTGACTCTCTTAGTGAACCATGTGTTGGCTACCATCAAGCCATTTGCCAGACAGAAATCTAGGATTGCCTCTCCTTCTTTATTCTTGTTGCCCTAACCATGTGGACCCAGGCAATCCTCATATCTTTTTCTGTTTGTCCTGACATAAGTATTCAGGTCCCCCATTATCAACACCAACTTATATTCTTCTGGTTCATACCAGAAACGCTGCCTGAATGATCTATTTTTCTCACCATCACAACACTGCTATAGGACACAGGCTAAGATTAAGAAAACAGACCTATCTTTACATTACAGTCTGAGTGACATGAGTCTGTCAGTAATTCTGATAACATCTTTCACAGTCTTCAGAAGATTCTTTCTTATCACAGTTCCCACACCATTTCTAGTCTGTTGTCCCCCCTGGGCGGTAGACTCTGGATTCCCAAGCCAAGTGACTTTGCTCTACTGCCCTTCCACCTTGTCTCCAGGATGCACATAAATGTCCAGTCTCCTCATTACTATCACATTGTCTACTTCTCCTCTGTGCCCTGTCAGTGAAATTACATTCAGAATAGAAATCTTTTGATAATTTTTGTAAGTTAATTGGTTTTACATCCAACTTTTGCTCTACAAGCGATTCCATGTAGTCTTCCAAGATGGCAGCTCAAAACCTGTTGATTAGAGCTCTCCCAGTGTGAAAAGCGCAATTGTGAAAAAAAAAACAGTAAATTTAATTGAAATGGATAACATTTTACTGACTTTCAATCGCAGTGAGTAGAGGCCAGCAAAGAATAAATTTGGAGACAGTAACAGAGATTCAACCAGAAAAGGAGAAGGAGAAGGAAAAAATCTAGCTTGGAAGCCTCTTGCAGCTAGTCAACAAAAAGCAGTTTAAGTTTCACCTTTAGCACTGGAGATGGCTTCCAGTAATTTAGGGGAAAATAAATCAAATGCAGTCAGATGTATTTACAATAAGTGAAACACTGAATAAATATACATATACAGTCAAATACTAAAAGGATGGAAGAAATTGAATATTTAACTAGCTATTCAAAAGAGCTGATAAAACTGAAGAAGTCAGAAGTTAAAATGAAGAAAAGGTTGGTTGAGCATGAGACTTCTCAAGAAGCGCTATTTCAAAAAATTGTAGAATTAGAAGACAGTGTGTGCAGTGAAAACTTCAGATTTTCTGATGTACTAAAAAGACTAGAAGAAAAGACAGTATTTATTTTATTAAGGTACAAATAAGCAACTGGACTAATGTTGCACAGCAGGATTTGTTAACTGAAAGGACACATCGTATGTATGCATCAAACCTGGCCATGAGAAAGCAGCCAAGACCTATATTAGTAAAGATACAATAATACCAGCAAAAATAATTGCTCTGACAAACTTGTAGCAGAAAAGTATTAAAAGATAGGGACAACTGAATATTTGAGTAAAATGATTATTCACTGTACACCAAGCAAAGAGAAGCAAGTTTATCTCAGCAATCAGAGAATGTCGAGAAGCAGGTTTGAGACTCAAGTTATTGTCTTCAGCTGTCTTTATAATATCTTTTCCTGGAGAATCAAAGACATTTTTGGATGCAGAAAAGGCGGAGTTTATCCAACAAACAGCGAGGCAGCAAGCAGAAGGGGATTCTGCTTCTCATTCTTCTGGCAAAAGAAAATGCTTGAGTGCCAGAAAAAAAATAGAAGCTGACTAGAACGATCAGGAGTACATTGGATTTGAACCAGTGACTAGTGTAAGGAGATGGAAATGATCAGGAAGAATACAAGCAATGTTGTGAAATTAGTGAATAAATTGTAGACTGTAAAGCATCAATACTGTTACAGATAGGATTAGACATGTGAACTACAGCTTTGCAAGTGGTGAGTGAGAAGGATCTCTATTGAAATGTTAGCACTTGAAATGAAGAGTACCAAAATGTTGAAAAAAAATATTGGCCATTTTGGGCTAATTTATATCTCTTTAATCTTTCTGATATAAAAAACGCATTTGCACGTTTTTTGCGTCTGTATAAGGTCAGCAGATCCTGCCCAGGTGTCCTGCAGAGACCTACAAAACCAGAGAGACAAAAGGAGAGACTTTGGAGTGTTTAAGTACCATTTTTGTTTTTTCTTGATTGCTTGTTGCGATTTCCGCCTAAATGCTCGTTTTCTGGTGTTTATTGCTTCTCAAAACGCTCATTTCATACTGAAAATTGCATTTATTTGTGTCTGCACTTTTAATAAGTCATTTTTTCTGTAAATTGTATTTTTTAATTGTCTGGCTTCCCACTCACACGTGACAGCCATTACTACACTGTAAAAGTTGTTTTTTCACCCGTTTCTACTGTCTTCCTGAAAAAAAAAAAACACAAAAAGAATCTTGCTATTTTCCTGCCTTACAAAGCTAGAAAAGTCCAGTTTCAGTTACCTGCTGATACCTGGACTGTGTTTAAGCTTCTGTATTGGCCATGCCTTACTTGGGCAAAAAGGAAGTTTTTTTATTCACCAGTGAGAGTGGGGAGCTCTCAACAGCCTACCTATTCTTGGAGGAGTGGTTTCTGCCCAGAAACTGTACTTCTACTGTCCATTTTGGGCTAATTTCTATCTCTTCAATCTTTCTGATATAAAAAACAAATTTGCGCGGTTTTGCGCAAAGCGCAGGGGTGGTTAGCCAGGGTTAAACTATCCCCAGCGCCACTGAGTCTACTCTTCAGTTTTTCCCTTAGTACTAGCCAGTTCTTCCAGATTCAGCACTTAAATCAGCGCTTTCAGACTAGCACTTGCCCCAAAAAGAGACAGCTGCACTAACAAACTATAGTACTTGATCCCCAACAGTTGTCTTGTAGGGAAAAGTCCAATTACCCCCCCCCCCCAGGTAAATAAAAATAACCCATTCAGTCATGTCCAAGAGCCAGCTCCCAGTGTGTTCTCCTTGCATCTGATGAATTTGGGCATCCTGAGGCAATGTCACAACTGCCTCGTACACATACAACCCTCTCCTACCACAAGACACCAAAATCTGCAAGAGATGCACTTACACAGCTAAACTCGAGGCAAAGATCTCTCCACTCAAGACTGGAACTGACAGTCAGGAGGAGAAGGTACCAACCTGCAGCACACCACTTACTACACATAGACCCACCATACATGCAACTGCTAACCCCACACATACATACAAAAAGACATATTCTGAGGCTCTAAATAAAAATTTGCGGAAACAACAGAGACCTCCAAAGCAGACATGCAAGCAACCTACACCCACAAACACAATGCAATCATCACATAACCACAAAAAACAGTGTGCCGCACAACCACAGCCCCTAAGGCAAAACACCTTACCTAACACACTTGTAATAGCTGACTCAATAGTCAGGCACACCGATGTCCCTCTCACCAGGTTGGATAAAGAGAAAGTCACTGTCAGTTGCCTGTCGGGCGCCAGAATCTTCCACATTACCCACGCACTCAGGTCACTCCACAACAAGTACAAATATGACTCTGTCATTGTCCATGTTGGTGTGAATAACCTGAGACATACCTCCCTGGACTACATGAAAAGGGACATAGAAGAGCTCTCTGATTATGTAATTAAGGCAGGTATGACCCTAACCTTGAGTAGCATCTTACCCTCACCAAGTATGATACCACAGTACAAGGAAAAAATGATAAATTTCAACAAATGGCTAAGTTTTTGGTGTCATTCAAAGGGGATCCAGTATCTGTCTGCCTGGGGTGACATGCTCGACAAGCCTCGATGCTTCACCAGAGATGGCTTGCACCTGTCACCCCTGGGATTCAGGATACTGGCAAAGGCTCTTGCCACTCCCATACTGCCTTTTTTAGGCAAGGCTCAAAAAAACAAATCCACCACAGTAACAAGTACTAGTGATAATAAACTGAGGGTCATGCTGCTAAACGCTAGGAGTTTAAACCTCAAAATGCACTCTCTCGAGGCACTCCTCAACATGGAGAACATTGATATTTGTGCAGTAACTGAGACCTGGTTCAAGGTTCAAGACAGCACCCCAGCAATTCCAGGCTACAACTCATACCACACATTTTGGCCGCAAAACCTGGACTGAAATACAAAGGGAGGAGGCATATCCATATTCATCAATGATAACCTCACCTCCAGACTAGTTGCAAGGTATGATGTCTCGGAGATCATCCAAGTGCAACTGACAATGGGCAAAACTGCAGTACAGATTGAAGCTTGCTACAGATCACCTTCCCAGCTCCAGGACACTCACTCCACTTTCCTCGAGGTATTGGAAAACATGAGAGTCCAACCAAACACCCTTATACTAGGTGATTTCAATTACCCAAACATCAATTAGGAAAACTACGAAAGTACTAATACCTTTGTTCAGTGCTTCCTGGAATACATTAACTCCAATACTCTGGACCAGCTTGTAAACACCCCCACAAGAGGTAAAAATATACTTGACCTGGTCATCACCAACATGGGGGACAAATGCTCCACACCTGTGGTAAATTCCTCATTGGTCAGATCTGACCATAAACTCATCACCCTAGATATCCACATACCACCCCCATCCTCCGTCCCAAAAGAAACCTTGGTTAAAAACTTCTCTAAAGTGAACTTTATGCTACTCAAGACAGAGGTGGCAAACTTCGTTACCCCCACGCAGAATGTCAATATGACTGAATCTGCTATATCCCACACAAAAGCACTCTACAAGCACCTACATGAGTGCATGGACTGTGCTATCCTGAACAAGACCAAGCCCCACTCCTCCAAAAAGAGGAAACCAGTCTGGTGAACCCCGGCCATAAACAAGCTCTATAATAGAAGGAAGAAATTACTGCAAAAAAGTAAAAACCCAGGAATGGAGGGGCTCCCTGACCAACCTTAGCAAAAAACTAAGAACCCTCACAAAAAACTCTAAGGCGAGCATTGAAAGAAAAATCACAACAGACACCAAAGACAATTAAAGCATTTTTTAGCTATGTCAAAAACCTTAATAGCAACTCTCAGATCTGCTCCGAGCTACAGCCTAATGGTTCAAAATTCACTGAACCAACTGATATTGCCAATATATTGGCAGATAGGCTCAGTGCAAACTTCACCCCACCCTCTCCACCCAAAGGGCTCATATCCATAAAAGAAGTTTGTGTTGCTCCTAAAATCACAGACACCCAGGTGAAAACAGCACTCTCCAAGGCAAGAAACACAGCATCCATGGGACCAGACAGCATCCCAGGCTGCATGCTACATGAGCTCCAAAATGAATTAACCCCTCACCTTAATAACATGTTTAACCACAGCCTCACCTCAGGCTATGTGCCCACAGAGTGGCGCAAGGCAACAGTCATCCCACTCCATAAAGGAGGTGCAACCACTGACCCTGGGAATTACCGCCCCATCAGTCTGATGTGTCTCGTCTGCAAAGACATGGAATGCATCATCATGGAACTCATAAACAACGACATTGGTAACCTACAAACCCTAGACCCCACCCAGTTTGGGTTCGTAAAGGGAAGGTCATGTCTCCTAAATCTGGCTGACTTCTTTGAAATGGTCACTAAAACAACAGGTGAGGAAAAGGTTCACACAGCATACCTTGATTTTGCAAAGGCCTTCGATACCATTCCCCACTCGGGAATTATAGACCAACTCGCCAACCTAAATATAAACCCCTACGTTACAAGATGGGTCGCTAACTGGCTCATGGATAGAACCCACTCAGTGAGAATAGAAAACGCTAGATCAGACACCAAACCTGTGACTAGTGGTGTACCAAAGGGCTCAGTCCTGGGACCCTTCCTGTTTGGTATCTATTTCTCTGAGATACAAGCAAACACTGAGGGACTATGGCTCACAAAGTTCGCAAACGACTCCAAACTGGGTGCCATAATCAAGACTCCTACTGACGTAGACATCCTTCAAAAGGGTCTTATGGATAGTGATACGTGGTGCCAAAACAATGGCCTCAAACTAAATGCCAAAAAGTGCACTGTTATCCCCTTTGGGAAAAATCAAGTACCTAGAAACTACAACACAGGTGGTAGCCCACTTATCACAGAGAGTGTGATAAGAGACCTAGGGACGCAGGTAGATAGTAACTTCCCCTTTGACAACCGCATTTCCAAAGTGGTTAGAATATCCTTCTACATGGCCCACCTTATCACAAAAGGGTTTGCATCTAGGAATAAGGAAGTTATTGTCCCACTATACTCATTACTCATTAGACCCATTATTGAATATAATGCCCCATTCGGGATGTACCTAACAAGACACTTGCAACAACTGGAGAGACCACAAAAATACCTCACAAAGAGGATAACAGGCCATAAACAGATGACCTATGCCATGAGGCTAAAAAAACTCAGACTGTACTGAAGTCGCATACCAGCTACTCAGAGGTGATCTCTGCCTGACATACAAGGCTATGTCAAACCCCGAATTGCTAGAAATATTCCACCTAAGGAAAACCCAATCCACCGGAGCTACACACTCAAGGGACATAAACCTGACATCATCAATAAACAGGACGTGTTGCAGGGACAGATTCATGTCTCAGAGACTCCCCTTGCTCTGGAATAAGGTCCCCATATATGTGAGGCAGAGCTCCTCGTTGGCACTCTTCAAGAGAAATCTTGATGAGTGGATGGGAAACAGGAAATTCACCCTGGGAATCACTTCTGTGGCCCTGCTCGACAGGGGTGCAGGTAACTAAACCACTTGGAAGGGAGGCGATAGCACAATTTGTTTTGGCTAGGCTTAATTATGCCCTAGGGCCAATAGCATAGTACCTACCTATGAACCTATAAACAGACCAAAAATCCAGGAGAAAAGTGCATCCTGAACATCAATCTTCTCCTTTAAACTTATTTTTTGCAGGAGTCAATGACACGGGGTCAAGCTCCCCACATCCTCTAAACTTATATATATATATATATATATATATATATATATATATATATATATATATATATATAATTTCCTAGACTGCCATTCCTCAGAGAAAAGGGACTATTCCTAGAAATGCCATCTCGGACTTAGTACATGTAAGTTTGCTTTTTTGGCCACTCAGTCTCCATGTTTTGGGACTTGCTCTGGCAGGTCCAGACATTTCAAATAGTTATCAGCTGAAAAAGATTGGAATTTTGTTGACTGTGTTAAACTGGTGGATGAACTCTAGAGCATATACCTCACTTTATGTCACTGAAGTTTAGAATGACACTGAAGGGACTGAAAAAAGTAATTCCAAGTAATACATGTTTTCTTATTAATATCTGTATAAAAAACTATGATATAAATTACGTTATTTTGCAAATCAGTTTTGTATAGGGTGCAGTCAGGGGTATTTTAAATGTGAGGTGGGGAGCCTTATCAGTGACTGCTATGTATGCTAAAGATATTAAAGCAAAAAAGTACTTTCTCTTTGTTGTACTATAACTAGGCTTTACACTGTAACAGTGTTAGAAAGTCTGGAAAGAAACAAGTTCAATTTAATATAATGTTATGATCTTGGGCTTCTGAAGTAGGGAAGGTAAATATGTATCGATCAAATTGCATGCAGAATTAAGATAATAATGTCCCCAGTTCTATAGGGGTATATGTGTCGATCAATGGCCTTGGTTTATACCACAGATATATATTTTTAAGAAAGCAGGTTTGAAAAATATTACAAAATGATGAGAGGCAAGGAAAGTGGTAGTTTTTTTTGTATCTTTAGCCATTTTTTTACTATCAAATTGGTTCATAGGTGTTTACTAGGCTAACGACCACAAGGACCTTTTAAGCCTAGCCATGCACCCCAAATCTCTGACAAGTTTGATACCACTGATAAGTGTAAGTATAGGCCTGGGAAATGAACCATTAACAGGTTACCTGTGTCCATTAGAGACACAGGTGCTAAACAATGGATGAATTTCCAGTATCCCATCCAATTGTCCAAGTTGCACTTGAACTGGGTTAGGGAGGAACTCTGCTTCACATGGATGGGGAGCCTGTTGCATAGACGGGGTAGTGTCTGGGATACATACCTATCTTTCCAGCAGGTCCTATTTATATCACAGGCAAGGTTTAAGTCTTTAGAACGGGTAATTCTGGTGCTGTTTATTTTGTGGATATGCTGGATGTCCACCAGAGAGGGTCTGACAATGCCCTGTATGCTAGGCATTTATCTCCCCTCAAAAGCCTGTAGGAGACAGAATACAAGGATAAGGTATTGATGCAGTCTGCATAGGACATTTTACTTATGCCCTGTATTCTTTTAGTGAGGTACCTCTGTGGACGTTCCAACTGTTGGATATGCCTGGTTAGGTACATACCAAAGGGGGCATTGTACTCAATGATAGGTCTAATGAATGCCGAAAACAGTGGAACAATGACTTCCTTGGACTTAGATGCCATACCTTTGTTTCTAAGTTGCACAACATAGAATGATTTCCTCACCACTGTGGACATGTGATGGACAAAGGCTAGATTACTATCTTTGTGTGTCCCTAAGTCCCTGACTACTGGATGAGCTCTAAGGGGTGTGTTGTCAATATGACAGTTACCAGGGATGGATGACTTTCCAAAGGATACTATTATGCATTTCTTAGCATTTAATTTTAGTCCATGGCTCAGACACCAGTTGTTTCTCTGTGTCAGCCTCTCCTGGAGAACATGTGTGTCAGTGTGAGATCAAGGGCAGCTCCTAATTTGCAATCATCTGCAAATTTCGTCAGCCAGAGACCAATTGCATTGGCCTTGACTTCTGAGAGTGCTCCAAAGACTGATCCCTGAGGGACTGCACTTGTGACTGGCCTCTTTGTAGAGGTGGACTCCCAAATTCTAGCTTCCTGGGTCCTGTCTGTGAGCCAGTTGGCTATCCACTGGGTGATATACAGGTTTGTACCTAACCTCTTGAGTTTGTCAACAATGTCCGAGTGTGGTATTGTGTCAAATGCCTTGGCCAGGTCAAGGTAGGCAGTGCGAACGATTTTGCCCTCATCCATTGCTTTGGTGACCTTCTCAAAGAAGTCCGCCAGGTTGAGTAGGCATGATCTGCCCTTGAGGAAACCAAACTGGGTTGGGTCCAGTGTCTGGAGGTTTACTATATCTCTACTGATCATCTTCATGATAATTCTTTCCATGGCTTTACATACAAGACTAGTGAGACTTATGGGTCTGTAGCTTCCAGGGTCTGCAGATGGCCCATCTTTGTGCAGAGGGATGACTGTTGCCTTTCTCCATTCATGAGGCACGAAGGCTGTTTGGAGGCTACATTTAAAGAGTAATTCCAGAGGTCCTGATATATCATGTTTCATACTATTTATAAGGCATCCTGGGATATTGTCTGGGCCCATTGATACAGTTTGTTTGGTCTTAGAGAGAGCATTAAGGACCTGTTCCCTAGTGATAGTAGGGGAAGTTATATTTGATGATATTTCCTGAGGGATGGTTAAGAGGAGAGAGGGGTAAAGGTGGAGCTGAATTTATTAGCCAGGAAGTTTGCTATATCTTCTGGCTCAGTAAAGGTGGCTCCATTTACAATGAGCTCTGTACACAATTGTGTATTACCTTTGAGGTTGCGGACATAGCTAAAGAATGCTTTGTGGCTGTCGTTGGCCTGGGAGGCCAAACTTATCTCAAATATGGCTTTGGTAAACTTTATTTGTCCTCTGAGTTGTTTGTTTAGATTGATGAGAGTGCTTTTATCCTGCTGGGTGCTGCACTTCCTAATTTTTGCCATAATTTTCTTCCTCCTATTATACAGCCTATTAATTTTGTGATTCCACCAGGGTGGCTTGTTTTCTGAGTTAGTTCTATACTTCTTCCTGGTGGGTACAGCTGCCTCAGTACAGCTACTAACGTGCTTGTACAGTGTTTCTATAAACAGTCCCGCATAGGCAGCAGAGTTCTCGGGGTTTATGGGGGACTGAAATTTTGCCAGGTTCTCTCTTAATAGCAGGAGGTAGCCTTGGAATAGTTCTTGAGTATTACAGGTTTAGCTGGGGGTCCAGGTTTTATTTTTACTTCAAAGGAAACCATTTTGTGGTCTGACCTTACCAGGGAAGGCATTACAGTAGGGGGTGTTCAGCAGTTTCCCATATTAGTGAGGACCAGATCCAGTATGGTTGCACCCCTGGTTGGTGTACTGACTATCTGGTCCAGGGAGTTTGTGTTTCCAAAATCCAGGAATCTCTGTTCATGTACATTTGGTGTTGTAAAGGATTCCCAGTTGATAGTGTGGTAACTAAAGTCACCCATGAATATGGCATTGGGTTGGATGGTTAGTGTTTCTAATAAGTTTAAATACATGGTATGGGGTTCCTGGGTCATAGAGGGGGACCTATAGCTTGCAAGGAAGTGGCATTGGATTTTACCTATGGTGATTTGAACATGGAACAGCTCAAGTGCATTGTCCTGTTTAACCAGCCTTGAAGTATATTTATTTTTGATGTAAATAGAGACACCTCCACCTTTAGTCCATGCCTGTGAAGTAGCTGGCATAAATGTGTGGAAGGCATTGTAACTTGCACTGTTGGTATGCTCTCCACAGCTTTAAACCATGTCTTAGTGACTGCAAAGATATCAGCATTCTCTAGGGTAAAGAGAGCTTCTAGGAAATGGAGTTTTTTTGGTTAGACTCCTGGCATTGACAGCAATGCCTTTAGATTTTGTTGGTTTTGATTTGCTATGTTGGAAGTACTTTCAGTTTGGCATTGCCTAAAAAAGGCACTATGGGGGAAGACAGTTAATATTCGAAAGCCCAGAGGGGAGAGGTGCAAAGCAGCGTTGTCTGTTGACCATCTCCTTCCATACTGACAGATACAGTACCCCCTTAGAATGACACCAGAAACTAAGACAATTATTAAAGTCAATCATCTTTTGTTTGTATTGTGGCATCATCCTAGGAGAAGGTAAAATGCTGTTCAATGCTAGGCTCATACCAGCTTGAGACACATATCCCCAGAGCTTCATGATGTCTCTCTCTTCATATAGTCTAGGGAGGTACGTCTGAGGTAATTTATTTCCACATGGACTATGACTGAGTCATATTGGTAATTGTGGTCCAGTGACCTGAGTGCATGTGTAATGTGGCCAACCCTAGCCCTGATAAGCAGCTGATCATAATTTTCTCCTTACTCAGCCTGGTGAGAGGGACATCAGTATGTATCCAAATGACTAGAATGTTGGATTGTGTGGTGGCTTGCCTTATGGGCTTAGAGGTAGAGGCTCCATAAGATGTAGCTATATGTGTTGATGTGGGTGTTGTTTTGAAAAAGTGCATTTGGGGCTGCTGAGGGTATTTGTTATGTGTAGTTCATCTAGGAGGTTTTTGTGGTTTAGGAAGTTTACATGTAAGTGCCTCAGCATATGTGGGTCGATATGTCTGCTTTCAATTGTGTGTGATGGGTGCAGCGTGTGTACTACTGACAACCTTATTGACATTAAGAGTACTTTTATGTGAGCGCTTTGCCTCCAGTGACATTGTATAAATACATCTCTCACATACCATATCAGTTTGTTTGAGAATTAACTGGTTGTCAGTAAATGCTCTCTCCTTTGATAATCACATCACCACAGTAGTCAGGAAATCCTTCTATGTGGCACACCTCATCACAAAAGGTTTCTCATCCAGGAAAAAAGAGGTCATTGTTCCCCTCTTCTCGTCACTCATTAGACCCATTATAGAGTACAGTGCCCCTTTTGGCATGTACCTCACAAGACATCTACAACAACTGGAAAGGCCGCAGAAATACCTCAAAGAGGATTACCAGAATCAAACAAATGCCCTACGCAAACCGTCTCAACCAGCTTTACTCTGTTGCATATCGCCAACTCAGAGGCGATCTCTGCCTAACATGCAAAGCTATGTCAAACTCAGAGCTGTTGGACATGCTCCACTTAAAGAAATCCCAATCCCTCCGAGCTACACGCTCTAGGGACCTAAACCTTGCCACCACAATAAATAGAACATGCTGGAGGGATAGATTCCTGTCCCAGAGACTTCCCATACTCTGGAACAAACTACCTAGCTATATCAAACAAAGCTCCTCATTAGCACTCTTCAAGAAAAATCTTGATGATTGGATGGGAAATAGGAATTTCCCCCCGGGGATCACCTCTGTGGCTCTGCTCGACAGGGGCACAGGAAAATAATTTTATTGGGTGGCGAGAGCCAGGGTACCTTTTTGGCTAGGCTTGTATAAGCCCTAGGGCCGATAGCCTAGTACCTACCTATGAACCTATGAGAGACAAAAAGTGTACAGGAGCAAACAATTAACCACAAGATCTGACATCACCTAAGTGTTCCAAAATTCGAACCTTGGCCTTCCTAGTAGTTTTGCCAATATACCAGCAAGTTGGGTGACAGCCACAACCTATTATATAAATCATTCCATAACTGTTGCAACTGAAAAATTAATTGGCCCTATAAAGTTTCCCATTGATTCTACACCCATGTAGGTTCTTAACCCGATTACACACGTAACAGTTTCCACAATAATAAGTACCTACTGTTCTGTCCATCAGACCCTGACCTACATGGTTCAAAAGTTTCTTATTCAACAGTTCTTTAAGACTGTTATACCATCCATAAGAAAAAACAATGTGTTTTGGAAACAGGAAACCAATAGAACTACCTTCACTAACAATTTCCCATGCCTGTCTAACTATCCTTTCCAGAACAGAGGAGAATTCAGAATATCTGGTGACGAAAAATAATTTATCATCTTCATTCTTCTTATACATAACTTCTCCTCCATTATGAATCCTGATTGACCTAGTATGGCCCTCCCTTTCACCCATAATTTTGTTCCTTGACTTCTGCAATATCCTATCATCATAGCCTCTGCCTTCTGCAATATCCTATCAACATAGCCTCTGACTTGTAATCGATCATGTACCTCATTTAAACTAACTTCTTTATACCTAGCTTCAGAGGTATTGATGAAACTTCTTTTAAATTCTCCATACGGCAGTGAATCAATCAGGTGAGGGGGTGCATACTAGTGACATACAGAAAATTATTGACAGCTATGGGTTTTCTGAATGGTCTATGCTGAATCCTCTGCTTACTATCAACATAAAAAACTACATCCAAAAATGAGATACTAAATCTATCCGTGTTCCAAGTGAATTTCAATCTATGCGGGTTATTATTAAGAACACTCAAATTGCAAAAAATCCTTTTCAGTATCTTTACAAATGAACAACAAATAATCTATATATCTTTTGTAATAGATTACATTTTTTCACAAAATAATCTTCCAACATCATAAATTGACTTTCAAAATCCCCCATGTAAATAATGGCATAAGTTGGGGCAAAAGCTCACTATACCCTTCTTTTGTAAGAAGAAATCATTCTTCCATTTAAAATAATTACGAGTTAAACAAAACTCAAGAAGGGTTAGTAAAAATGCTGAATGGGGTCCTTCCTCCAATCTTTTAGCCACAGCTTCCATGCCCTACCTTCTATCAATGTTAGTATACAAAGCATTTACATTTACCGTTCCCCAAAAATAATTTTCTTTCCATTCAAAATTGACCAAATCTTGAAATACTTCCTTTTAACATGGGAAGGTATTAGAGTTAAATATCTTTTAAGATGAAAGTCTAGAAAAATGTTGAGATTCTCCAGAAAAGACCCATTTCCTGAAATAATAGGTCAACCAGGGGGGTTAGATAGATCTTTATGAATCTTGGGGATGGCATACATAAAAGATTTCTTGACAGTCAACTTCTTAACACCTTTACTCTTCAAAAAACCCAGCCTTTCCCCACGTTCCAAAATATCATTTAATTCTGCTGAAAATCTTTGGATGGGATTATAATGTAACTTGTCATAATACTCATCTTCTGACAATTTTTTTTAACACCATTTCATCATATTGGCCTATACTCATCATCACCCAATTACCTCCCTTATCAGCTACTTTATAAACGACCTCATCCAGATTGGACCTTAATTCCTGTAATGCCTGCTATTCCCCTTTATTAAGATTATAAGGTTCAAAGGTTCAAAGATTTGTACTAGGCTAACTACCCTTGTGAGCCATTTCAAGCCTAGCCAATTACCCCATGTGAGAATCAAACACTGCACATTGTGTCTGTAAGGTAAACACCTTAACCATTATGCCATCCTCCCACCTAAGAACTGAATGTCCTTACAAAATTATCAAAACAATTCTCAACTTTTTTACATACCACATTTTCAAACACATTAATGGTACTGCTTGATCTGGGGGGCATGGAATTACTGTCAGAAATCAACTTTGGCATGTCTAGATGTCCATATCCAGTAACAAAAGGTTCTAACTCAACACTGGGCTCTGCATGATCACACATATTACCATCACCAAGTCCCACACATTGTTGAAACACTTCATTATCATAAACTTCTGATTATGTCAACCAACATTTTCTTAAGGTCCATAATAGCAGTTTTAGGTGGAATATAAATATATTCCAGCATATTCTGCATCCCTTCCCAGTAGCCCCTTATTACTACAAATCTACCATTATTATCTTTTTTTCCTAATTCTGTCAGTATTGGAGCACCTCTAGCAAATAATACAAGTACTCCTCTTTTCCTTTGTTCCTGATATTCTGCTGAATATCTATAATGAAATCCTTTTTTTTATCAAATTCACATACTCATTTCTTCCAAATTTGTCTCCTGCAGCATTGCTATTTGCACTCTACATTTCCGAATATAATTATTATTTCCTTTTTATCTATAGTTGTGAGACCATTCATATTGCAAAGATAATATATAAAGTGTTGCCACTATAAGAAGTCAATATTATTCTTATTGTATTTGATAGCTTTTTATAAATGTCTTTTGCCAGCTTTTCTGATACATGTTCCCACTAATGTTTTGCAGGTTGATCCTTTATACAGTTTTTTCTTATCATCTCCATTTAAACCTATGTCACATTTTACACAACTTTTTGTTTTAATGAAAACCCTAATAAAAAAATACCCCTTAACATTGTATAACTTAACACAAACACACAAAATTATGTACATCTTCAAAGAATGAAGTTTAACTCTCCTATCAGGAACAATTGTCCCAAAATAGACAGCTACAAACACAGGCCTTATCTAACCTAAAACTGAGGTTTCCCATGCTAAAACACATGTTAATGCCTGTGTTGCTAATTATATCAACTGATGTTTTTATTTTTACCCCCCGATGTGAAAAACAACTAGCATGCTTTCAGAAAATATTAAATATTGGCTTTAAATAAAACAGTGCATTAGCTTTCTTTTATTGCCCTATAATTAGCTTGTCTCCATGGAAAGATAAGAAAAAAATTAGCCCTCAGCTGCAGGCTTCTAAAGATAAGCTGAAACATTTATTACTAAAGGAAAACTTTTGATTACATTCAGTGTTCTCTTATTAAATTGTTGCCACTTTAAACTTGTTAATAGATTTAGCCAAGTATCTTAATCTAGACATTCATATATGCAGAGGTACGATAAAACATATCAGCTTTACATATATTATGATCTGTGTACTTCTGCACCTCATGCCCCACCTCAATAACCCAGGATTACAGCCTATTAACTTAAACATGCTTTTGCCTAGCCTTTTTTTTCTGTTTTTCCATTGTAATGCCTACATATCTTAATGCTAAAAAAAGAAGACAGAAAAAAGGAATCTGTTTACTTTAGCATCTTTATCACATACAATAACTAGAAATACATTTAAAACATGCAATTTATATCATGAAAAGTTTTAAATAAACACTGCTAAGAATAAAAACTGTTTTACTTAAAGTTACCTTTTCCTTCCTCTTCCCTTTCTTAGTGTCCTTTTAAACATTAATATGAAGTGAGGCAAATGCCTTTCAGTTCCCCAAAAGTTTAACAAAGTCAACAAAAGTCCACTCTTTCTACTTTTTCTTGTACAGCCATATTTACAAATGTGACTGAATCTTTGTAATCTTAACATTTATTCACTAATTTCCATGTTACTGGTCTACTTCTTGTTTATCTATCTCCCAAGTCCAGAATCCTGTTTAGTTTCCAGGTATTCCCAATTCTTCTAGCCAACTCTTGTGCTTTTTTCTGTATCTCAAGTATTTTCCTTTGGAATATTGGAAAAGGTTTAACCGATACAGTCTCTCTATGAACCTTACCATCATAAGAATGAGAAGAGTCCCTTTTTGCTTGCTAACTCACTTTTTTTGTTGGATAAACGTTTTTATTTCCTCCTTAGCCTCTGAAGACAGCTAGATACAGCAGCTCAAATCTCACACCTGAACAAAGTCCGCAAATTGAGGCTTGGAGGTTGAAGAAAAAACAAAAAATATTGTGAAAACAACCAATATACTCTGAGTTACTGAAATAACCAAAACACAATTTATTAAAACTTATTCTCCACAAAAATTTTGCACTTTTGACCTTAAATAGGTCTTTGCCAGAGTAATATCATCTCCCACTATCAAACTTTTTAAATAGTGTTTTCCAATAGCACTAGTCTGAAAATATTCTGTATTTATTTGGGTTTACAGCCACTTGAGAGAATACCTGAACTTGAGTCACAGTCACTTGAACATACTGGCTTAAGCTACGATGACTGTGTTTTGTAATTCATTAGAGTGAAATTGCAAGTACCTGCACTACAGTGAACTATGGGTGGCATAAGGTCTGTGC
This sequence comes from Protopterus annectens, assembly GCF_019279795.1. NCBI lineage: Eukaryota > Metazoa > Chordata > Ceratodontiformes > Protopteridae > Protopterus > Protopterus annectens. The sequence continues at coordinate 919,325,599 of NC_056743.1, read as the reverse complement.
ACTTCAAAGAAAGAGTAAGATCGGTATTTCATTATGTGTCAATGACCACTCTTTCTCTGAGGTGCAGCAAACTCAAAATGAGAATCATAAATTAAGCCGTCCAATAAATTTTTTTTTATGTTGTTGCACTTGCTTCTAAATTAGGAAACTTGAGTACATGCAATATTATGCTTATGAACTCATGTGTTTGGGTTAGCATGATACATAGTGGATCTCTGTATTTGTAACTAAAGGCCCAGTTCATAAAGTACAGTTGTGTAAGTTGTACTTGCCCATAACAGTAGATGTTTGAATTTCTCACTGCTGCAGTAGTATATGGATTGTATCCTACCAAGGATACAGCAACTGCCCAGCTTCCCAAAATTATAATCCCCTCCTTTTCATAGACACTCTGGCTGCAAGTAGGCTAATACTTTTTTGAGGGAGCTATATAAGCAATCAATGTGAATAAAATCTTCAGGACTTTCTTGCCTCTAAGCTAAGATGGGAGGATTCATCCTGAATTGACAAATGTAACAATTGAAAGAAAACATAATAATAACTCCTGTAAACTATATACACCAAGGGAAGGGTGGGGTGGTGTAGGTATGGCTACTACAGCTGTTGTTGTATCTTTCGGCTTTTCCCGGTTAGGGGTTGCCACAGCGGAACTCCGGTCCGCTAACGATTGACAGCAGATTTTTACGTACCGAGTTGCCAGCCCTGACGTACAACCTTTAACGAAGGTACGGCCATTCACGCATGTCTCCACACAGAAGATGCTTTCGCTGAGAATCGAACAGGACGTCTTACTGGGAGGCGACAACACTACCGCAGCACCACCACATAAGCATAAACATCTACTATTATGGGTAAGTGCAACTTTCCCAAATGTACTATGTTCATCACTCACACTGGTACAATAGCCTATGGATAAACTACCACAGCCTATCCAACCTGGGAGGAGGAAGGATATAAATCCAGGAGCCCCTGGAGAGGGGCTCTAGCCAAATCAGTTCTGGATTGGATATAAACATGAAATCCACTATGTTATTCATGGTATAGGAAAATAAAGAGTACCACGCAGTCATCTCTAGAAATCTTCTAGAGTCCACCACTTTTTAGCATGCCATTAAAATAAACATGGCTCTCAAAGAGAAAGCTTTTACATTGCTTAAATAAGGTATATCATAGTGGTTATAGCAAAAGGCATTAACTGAGGATGACTAACTAGAAATCATCTGATTGAAATCATTGTCCTTTCTTAGGCCCAGCATAATAAGCACACAGACAATAGGCTTTTCTAAAGGACTTGGTTTTGCCAAGATAGTATATCTGAGCTATTAATGCATGTCCAGAGTCTCACATGGTTCTGACAGGACAGAACAGTGGAGACTGATGGCTTGATTTAGCACTGAAAATTCTAGACAAGAGTGAAGGATTCATTTTTACAAATATGCTATCACACACACACACACACACACACACACACACACACACACACACACACACACACACACACACACACACACACACACAAGTGCTTACCCACTAAGTGAGATTGCAACTCAGATACTGAACTTGCAAGTCAGAGAAAATAAAAAAAACAGTTTTCCATTTTAAGAAAATTAAATGACTGCAGTGCAGACTTGGATGGAAATGTGGTTAAGTTTTTCAGGAAGAATGTAAGATCTGAGGAAGGAGGCAATCCAAGTGAAACTCCTATTAAAAATGTTTTACTAGGAATACATTAAAAAAGGAAAGGATCTATGAGCAAATTAACTAAAGTGACCTCAAGATGTCCCTTGACAATGTAATGCAAATGTCAGAGACTAGTAACTTACACAAATTTCTGAGCACCGAGATAGGGCCCTGGTTGTTTGGTAGTCACCAACTAGAGAAGTCTTGTAAATGTTAAAACAAGATTTCCTAGTAGCAGGATTTACCTGGATCCTTTATTACCTACTGCATAACCTCAAAAACAAGTGCCTAAAAGCTATCAGAATTCAGGCAGAAATTTTAAGAAGTCATAGAAGAGTGTGTCAACTGCCCTTTTCTTGTGTGAGTAGATCCAGTTAATGGGGAAACATGGAGAGACTGCAATTCAGATACTGAACTTGTAGCCCCAATTCTAACCAATCATCCATAAAAAAAAGAAAAACATGAAAGCTGCTACAACAAAATTGCCAAGTATGCTACTAATTCATCCTCCTTTACCCATCACTGTAAAGCTCTCCATACCCTAAGCTGTCTCGAACTCCCCTTCTGCCTCTCCTACATTCATCTTATAACAATGTATAAAATCATATCCAAACCATTAGCCTGCCCATCTCTCACCTCTTTAATCAACATATACTTCCCTAAAAGAACTCTCAGATCAGAAGACAAACAACTTCTCACCATAAATAAACCAAATAAATCCCCCGGATAAAGCCTATACTCACACTCACTAGCAAAAAAAAAAAAAAAAAAAAAAATGAAACTCCCTACCTCTAACCACCAGAGCTATTTCTAACCTAGCCACCTTTAAATGCTCCCACAAAGAATATTGTACAAAATCATGGACTTGCTCCTGCTCCAATCTTGGTTGAACTTACACACTACACCTACACTTCACTTACCCCTACAACCTAAGTCACACCTCACAACTTTCTCCAACCTCCTACTCCACTCCTTTCTTTTGTTGTTTCCACTACCTTACCATATCCACTTTTTCTCTGCGGACCTTTTCTCCCTACTCACCTAAGCTACATGAAGACACTCTACCCTGCACTCTTCTTATAATCTTTTTTTCTCTCCATCCTTACTTCCTTCTATAACCATAATATGAATACTCTCTTTCATACTAAGACATCACTCAATTTCCCCTCACTGTCTCTAATCATGTAATCTCTAATATCTCATTTAAATGTCTTATTAGAATTGTGTCAATTCTCATTTATTGCATACCAATAAATGTAACAAATAATGTAACCGAGTTTTCCTCACATATTTTCTCCAACTCATGTTATTGTTTTTCAATGTACTCTACTATGAAAAAAGAAGTTATGTCCTCACCATAACATTCCATGTGTGTTGTCCATCTTGCCTTCATTCTTCACTGGTTGGGTTCGGAACTGATCCTAGTTCCGACTCAGCCATATACAAAAGCTTGAGGGCTTCCACTAGCTCGTGGCTGAAACCCCTATCCCATCATGCTCTAGTAAGTCTCCTCAGATCTTGTTTGCTGATATAACAATAGGTACCAAATAAAAACTATAGAATATCTAATAGAGTAATGAAGAAGGTCGGAGCACATTAATTACCACCCTGGGTCCTCCAAGAGCCCAAGACTGGGGGCAGGAGGGTGGGATGTAGAATAAAGGCAAGATGGACAACACACATGGAATGTTATGGGGAGTACATAAATTCTTTATGTGATGTTGTCCTACCTTGCCTTCATTCTTCACTGGTTGGGACAGCATCCCTAGCACCATGTTTTTTGGGTGGCTCATGGGAGAATATTCTTCAGAACACTGGACCCACAGGAGGCCCTGTTCCCGGAGGCCAAATCCACTTTGTAATGAGTGATAAAGATATGCGAAGTTGCCCATGTAGCTGCAGCACAAATAGTGTCAATTGGTAGTCTAGATCGAAAAGCCAAAGAGGTTGATATGGCTCTTGTAAAATGTCCTTTGACTTTAAAGGCGAGATCTTTGTTGTGAGATTTGTATGTACAAGTAATATAATCTGATAGCCATTTTGAAAGTGTGACTTTAGATACACTAGCACCTTTCTTAGGGTCTAAGAATGAAACAAATAATTGGTCAGATTTTCTAAAGTCCTCTGTCCTATGCAAGTAGAAGGGTAATTGCCTATGCACATCTAGCTGGTGTAGCATATATTCTGCCTTGTTGCCATAGGTGGGGAAAAAGACTGGTAGTTCTATGGACTGATTCAAATTAGACTCTGAGCACACATTTGGTAGGAAAGATGGGCTTGTTCAAAGAGATACTCTGTCTTTGTGGAAAATCATGTAGAGGGGGCTTTATCGATGATGATTGCAGTTCTGAAACTCTTCTAGCAGAAGTGATGGGAATCAAGAAAATTGTTTTCCAAGTCAAAAACTTTAGATCACAGGATGATGCAGGTTCAAAGGGGGCAGGGATCAAACGTGATAAAACATAGTTTAGGTCTCATGGTGCTGGAGGAGTCTTAACGGGTGGTCTTAATAAAATAGTGCCCTTCAGAAAAGCTTTGCATAGTCTGTGAGACATCAGATTTGGGCCTGATTCACTTGTATGAAAATTAGATATAGCTGCTAAGTGAACTTGAATAGTGACTGCAGCTGCACCTTCATTGAATGGCTTTGTCAAAAATTCAAGAATGGAAGCTATAGGTGCAGAAAAGGGATCAATGTGGTTATTTAATGCCCAGGAAGAAAATCTTTTCCATTTGCTCATATATAATTTCCTCGTTGAAGCCTTATGAGACGAGATCAAGATATGTTTCACAGATAAGGATAGATTAGAGAGCCTGGCTATGTTTGGAATTGGAGCAGCCAAGCTGTCAATTTGAGGGTTTGAAGAGAGGAATGGAGCATTCCTGACGCATGAGTCAGAAGGTCCGGAACTGGGTCCAATTTGAAGTTGTTGTAGGGACCACTGAGTGAATAGTAGCCACTGCAGAATCCTCATGTGCAGACATGCTAATGGAACTAAGTTTATTGCTGCTGTCATGGTCCTCAAGACTTTGAGTACTGTTCTTGCCTGTACTTTTCTCCTGGAAAGAAGGTTTAAGACCTGAGATGAGGCCAAAGGAAGGGAAACCAGATTTGATGAGGCCAGTATGGAGCGATGAGTATTAAGTTATTTCCCAATGAGCTTGCTTTCTGAAGAACTTTGGCTATCAACGGGAATGGAAGGAAGGCGTATAGGAGACCCGAGGGCTAATCATGTACAAATGCATCCCTTGGTGACTCCCCCGGAGGGGGGATAAGGGCAAAACACTGGAGGGGGGATTAGGGCAAAAAAGCTGCTGCATTTGGCATTTATGGACGAGGCAAAAAGGTCACAGCAAGGCTGGCCCCATTTCTGGAAAATCATCTCCGCTACTTCCTGTTTTAGCAACCACTCATGAGGCATCAAAATCACTCCCTGCTGAGTTTGTCTACCATCATGTTGGATTTCCCTGGGATGTGCGCTGCTATCAAAAAGCTTTAGGAGGAGGTCACCCACTGCCATACTCTCAGGAACTCTCAACATAGGGGGTAGGACCTAGTTCCTCCTTGTTTGTTTATGTACCAAACAACTAACATGTTGTCTGTCTGTATTGCAACAGTTCCCAGCGGAAGAGAGTCCTGAAATGATGCAATCCTAAAAGTACCACTCTCATCTCTAGGACATTGATGTGCAAATGGGTCTCATGATCCTGCCAGGTGCCTTGGACTGGATAATGCACCCCCCACCCCCACCCCACCCTATCTGGAAAGCGTCCGTGGTTACTGTGGCTAATGGATGTGGAAGAAAAAAGGGTCAACCTGATGTCACTTGAGTGGAGTGAAGCCACCAGCAAAGGTCCTTTTTGCAAGATTCCATTACTGAAATTTAGTGGGACATTTGAAGTTGTTGTAGGGACCACTGAGTGAATAGTAGCCACTGCAGAATCCTCATGTGCAGACATGCTAATGGAACTAAGTTTATTGCTGCTGTCATGGTCCTCAAGACTTTGAGTACTGTTCTTGCCTGTACTTTTCTCCTGGAAAGAAGGTTTAAGACCTGATGTCGAAGTACTTGGACTCTTGCTGGGGGACGTTTTGCCCTCATTTGTGTTGTATTTAGATCTGTTCATATAAAAATGATACGCCGAGTTGGCAACAAGGCAGATTTTTCATAATTTATCGTGATTCCTAAATGAGAGCAGAGATGTAATGTGGAGTCTCTTGCTTTTTCTAGTAGATGCTTGGTGGTGGAGGTTAGGAGCCAGTCGTCTAGATACGGAAACACTCAGAATCCTAGATGTCTCTGGGGGCTATAGTGAGACCAAAGGCCAGAGCCCGAAACTGGTAGTGACTGGCTTCCCAGCCAAAAGCACAGATGTTCTGGATGGTCTGTCCATTTTTATGTGGTAGTATGCATCCTGGAGGTCTATAGATCACATCCAATCTTCTTTTCCCAGAAAAGGGAATACTGACTACAGTGTTACCATCCGGAACTTTGTTTTTCTTACAGATTTGTTTAATCTGCTGAGATCCAGTATGGGTCTCCAGTCCCCTGTTCTCTTTGGCACTAAAAAGAACCTTGAGTAAGTTCCGGATCCTATTTGGTCTGCAGGGATTGTCTGGATGACTCTTTTGTCTAGCAACTTTTGAATTTCTAGAGTTGGCTGTTCCCTTTGACTGGGTGGAACGTCCAGGATGTTTTTTATGTTTGGGACAGGGAAGAAAAAGGGCATAGAGTAGCCTCTGGATATAATACTTTCTACCCAATTGTCTTTTATCTCTAGCCACGCTTCTGTGTACAAAGATAGGTGACCCCCGACTGCCTCCAGAGAGGGACAGACAGGCCCCCTTTCAGGAGTGCTGAAAGGGCTTACCATGGAATGACTCCCTGTCATCCTGATTTTGTGGATTCCCTCTGCCGCATGGATGGTGTCTTCCATTACTGGTTCCCCCTCTATCCCTGGGGGAGAAATCACCACGTGTCTTGAAAAGTTCTCTGGGATTTTCAGAACCACATTTTTCCTCCCTTTTGACCTTTTGGGTAAGGTCTAGAAGGTAAAGAAAAACAGACTCCTATGGCAGACAAGAGTTTTTCCTTCTTGCTCACACCTGGTTAGTGTGTCCTTGACTTTCGTCCCGAACAAGGACGAACCATCAAAGGGGGCATTAACAAAGGAAGATTTAAAGGGTTCCACAAAGTCACACAAGCGCATCCAGGAATGCCTCCTTTGGGAAATTCCGAAAGCTGCTGCTCTACTCGCTCCATCTGCTGCATAAGAAATAAGCCTCATGGAGGAGTTAACCATAAAGTTTAAGGTGGAGAGCTGAGAGGAAACTTTGTCTGATACCCCTGCAGCTACTGTACCTTGGAGAATATCTCCTAGTTCCTTCAGGAGATTTCTTTGTAACCTAGTAAAGTGCATCAGATAATTCAGCGATCTTAGTGCAAACATTGAAGAGACTGTGCACTTTCCACATCTATCCATCATTCGAGACTCCTTGTTTGGTGGATGAACAGATGAGGATGTCTCAGAAAGTTTGTTTTTGGTGGCTGCCGCCACCACCATTACTGAAACACCCTTGGTAAGGAAATCTTTGTTATATGGTGCAGTAATAAATTTGTTTGGCCTTCAAGGAACAGGTTCCACTGCATCTGCAGATTCCCATGTCTTTCGACTAATTCATTGAGCTCGTCGAAAGGCGGAGACACCCAAGTGGCGGAAGGGTGAGACCCAAAGGCTTTCAAGTATACAGACTCCTCAGAAGGGTTGATGGACTTCCAGCCCTCTCTGCTTAAGAATTTCCAGAATTTCTGCAAAGGAGACATCCTCAGAGGGTGACAGTGGGGACCCTTCTGACTCATCAAGGTCTGTATCTGAAGTGAATGACTCCTCTGGGGAGTCTAAATGCTTCCTCTTGCAAAGTCTCTTACGAGGGACCTCTTCAGAAAGGTATTCTGGAGAGGTTGCAAAAGAGAGGGGTTCACCGAATGGGGCATTCTGAGGCATAGGGTCTCCACGTGTCTGTAGATGGGGTGGTGCTGAGACAGATGCCGGTGCTTTAGGGGGAAGAATGTCAGGACCCGAGAGTGGAGCTGTCTGTGGAGACAGCACTCTCCTCATCACCTCAAAACCCCCCCACTCCTGATCCGAGGAAACCATCGGCTCCGAAGAACCAGAAGGCATCCCCAGAACCAAGAGGGTTGGCTCCTAGGCTAAAGTAGGAGGTGAGCTCACCTGCACTGAAGCCCCAAGAGGCATGTTTGGATCCGACAACTGTCTGATCCAACTCTCCTCCCCAGACCCGACCAGACAGCGTCATCTCCTAGACTCCTTGAGTTCAGACAGAACCGAGGATGTTGGAGCAGACGTCGGGCCCGAAGATCCAAGAATAGGTCTTGGCACCGACGGTTCCACTACAATCAGTTCCAGGCATTCCAGCTATGACGTCCCAGGTTGGCTCGGAGGAGGAATTGATGTTGAAAGGGAAGCCTTGGTTGGCCCTGAATCCCTCTGGGTTGGAGCTGAAAACAATCTGGCCAGCGCCGGTGTCTTTAAATGTCTGCACATCACCCAATTCACATTATTATAGGAAAGACTCTTGGAGGTCCGAGAGGAGGGAGCAGAAAATCTGTCTGGTTGCAGTAGAGGGGACCTTAAAATAGGAGAAACAGGCTCCAATTCCAGGACTGGTTCCATAATTCAAACTCCACTGGCACCGACACAGAAAGAGCCAATGAAGGAAATTTTCCAGGACCAGCAGTCTTCGGATTTGGAGATGCCACCTGGCTCAATTTTTTTGCTGGCTCCAATTGCCCAGAAGAAGGAGATGATATCTTTCCCGATTTGTCAGATTTTGAGGACGGACACTTGGCCAATTTAGAAGTGCCCTGACCTTCTTCAAGTGTTTCAGTGAAGGGAGACTTCAGTAAACCTCTCACTATAAGTTTGTTCTTTCTCTCAAGCAGTACCCTCAAACTGAACGAGTGACAAATGGCACAGGATTCTTGTCGATACACTGCTCCGAGGCAGTATACACAAACAATGTGACCATCAGTTATGGACATATTCTGGCTACACTTTCCACACTTCTTGAAGCCAGAAGTTTTGGTTTCCTTGTGATCCTTAGACATATTCAGAATACAGACAACCACAACAATGACCAGAAATAACAACAAACAAACTTAACAGTATAGCTAGTCAAAAAACACTATAATATCTATCTATCTGTCTATCTATCTATCTATCTATCTATCTATCTATCTATCTATCTATCTCTCTCTCTATCTATCAATCTGTATATTTTTTTAAACAACAGGAAGAAACAACCTTAACAATTAAAGCAGAAAAAGGGGAAGGAGTGGCAGTTCTCAAACTTAAACAAAGCTGCTTAGTGATCAGGGAAAGGGAAGAAACAAAGGTAGCCCTCTAATTCAAACGGGCAATGGCAGCCCTCTAACATAAACAAGCTGTCGCTTTAAGTTAGAACAGGAAAACAAATATGAGGCAATAATTCACTTGACAAGCTCTCAAATTTTAAACAACCTTGTATATTAATAAAATATAGCAAAAAATAGCAAAAGGAAGCCCTCTAACTAAAAACGGGCTTGTAAGGAGAAAATTTAAGCCAGGATAGGGAATGGGAACAAAGGCCTAGCGGTAAAATGATGGCCAGAAGCAAAAGCACAAAAACGAACACTCTAAAACTAATTATGTAATAAAACACTAATCGCTAAGTTTATAAACAAGCAAAAAACACAATATTCTAATAATGAATAAAGAAGTTTTCCCACTTAGCCAGAGCCAATTTGGAAACACCCGATCTGTTTAGCGGCAAACGAGATCTAAGGAGACTTACTAGAGCAGGATGGGATAGGGGTTTCAGCCACGAGCTAGTGAAAGACCTCGAGCTTTTGTATATGGCCGAGTCGAAACTGAGGATTAGTTCTGAACCCAGCCAGTGAAGAATGAAGGCGAGATAGGACAACATCACATCATATATTTTTATATTTTTTTATTCCTATGTTTTGTAGTGTAACATGATACTCTGTGATTTAAAATACCTGTAACTGATTTTTGAATGCTAGCGATTGTGGAGCTTTTCTCCCCGAGCCTCCACTGAAATGGGTACTTTCTGACCTAGTTAGTCTTTCCCAGTAAACAAATGTCAAATAAAATAAAATTAAATAAAAATAAATAAAACTGCCCTTGGTCAGTTCCTTAAAAAGGAGAATGAAAACTGCCTAGGCCAAAAGGGTTCACCAATAAAATTCTCTAGGGAATTTTTCCAAACATTCAAAATTACCTACAAAGCATAAGGTACATTCTCCAGCAAGAGAAACAAAATTTTATGTAATGTCTGTCTTGAAAAGGAAACTAAAAACACACCAAATATTTTATTAAAGCTTTCGGGTCTACACCCTTCATCAGTACAAATCAACTAATCACATTCAGCATTTAAATAGGGGATAAAACTAAATCACATGCTTCAGCCAACCTATCAAACCATTTAACAATCAAGACTTAAAGAAACATACATAACTTAAAATATACATAAATACTATTAAAATGCATAATAAAACATCCACCTATAAACTTTTACTAAAAACATATTATTTAAACTAATACATTCATAAACACACACACATATATATATATATATATATATATATATATATAAAAAATATATGTATATATACATCATGATAATATGTTGAGAAGAAAGGTAATAACAAATGCGTTGAGCAAGCATGTTTTAGATAAGGGTGAGCAACATGGTTTTAGATATAGTACAAATGGGTTTAAGGAAAGGTGACATGAATAACTTGTTGGAGCTTAAAGAGTTTGAATGGATTATTAGACTACAAGCAGACCATGCTCCTGGCTTAAATAATGCTGTTAGCTTGAAACCAGTTTTGATGAAAAGACAGAGAGAAAGATTATGAATTATATATTATCATGATGTATATATACATATATTTTTTTATATATGTTTATGTGTTTATGAATGTATTAGTTTAAATAATATGTTTTTAGTAAAAGTTTATAGGTGGATGTTTTATTATGCATTTTAATAGTATTTATGTTTCTTTAAGTCTTGATTGTTAAATGGTTTGATAGGTTGGCTGAAGCAGGTGATTTAGTTGTATCTCCTATTTAAATGCTGAATATTTGTACTGATGAAGGGTGTAGACCCGAAAGCTTTAATAAAATATTTGGTGTGTTTTTAGAGTTGTTGTCGATTTGGTGTGTTTTTAGAGTTGTTGTCGATATATCAAGCAGTGACACCCATTGTTGTTTAGCTGAAAAGGAAACTAACAGAAGTGATTAGGGTGTTCCCGAAAACTGGATCAATACTCAGACCCCCCCCCCCATTCAAAATATATACAAGAAAGCTTGTCTCGGTTCAGGTTTGAATGTATGCCACTATGTTTTGCTCTGACAGAAAGTAATTTGCTTGGATGGTCAAGGAATGATGAAAAGCTAACTGCCAAGTGAATATAGTCAGTCTAAATTTGGAGGAAAGTACAGTCCCCCTAGTTTGTTGACACATCGCAAGTATGTGGTGTTGTACAATTATTACAAAGTGGTTTGGTTAGTGTGAACAGAGGTTAGATCATGCATCTTTACTCTCAAGGGGAATACTCTACCATGAACCTCTGAGGAGCCACTGGATATAGATTGACATGGAAGTTGCCAAAGGTAAGGGTGACTTGAAAATGCTTCTAAAAATAGTCTTCTCTACTGTACTTCCATCGTGCAAAGGTAGCAGTATATCTGGGCTCGATACACAGAATTGGCTGTATGGTCCCTGGCATGTAGAGAAGCTCTTCTTTTGCATCAATAACATTATGGAATATAAAACCTTGCCCCTGGAAAAAATGACTGGTTTCATGACTTCTAGGATGAGGAAAGGTGAAGAATCTGAGAAATAACTTGTTAAACAGAAGCAGAAGCATGTGATGTAAAAACAGCCCCAGCACAATTTTCAAAAACTTTAAGGTATTTATTTACAAGTAATAAGTTAAACTGGTTGGGAAAGAGGAGTGTGACAACTATGTGCTTTTCCTCGAACTGTAAATACTCAAACCATTTAAACGTAGTCCTAATCATATGCATCATCAAAGGGTGACACTTATTCAGGCCTAATCATATGCATCATCAAAAGCTAGCACTTATTCATCTTGGACACAGAGAGGACTATTTTTTCTTAGCATGACAGAACTGGGTTCAAAGATTCATATCATAAAAAGCTCTTTCTCTGAGTAAATCAGGTATATCTGACTGATCTTTCACAAGAAAATTAGATAGACAGTATAGTTATGTAAGAACTTACTATAACAGTAATTGTCCTACTGATCACTGTTGTAATATTCTAAGCTGTTGGGTTATCTCACAAGATAACCTGGATGCCCAACTGGGGTATCAAAGCCTTAACTTTCCATAGAGCTATATGTCCGACGTATGACCTAAGCCCATGGGCTTATGGGTATATAAGTGATTGCACGAGTGTAAAACCTCAGACTATCTTCAAGCCAGGATGCCTGTAGATACCAGATGAAGAGAAAAAATAGCTCAGCTAAGGGGGCAGAAAGCTGAAAATGGGTCCCCCTCAGTCCCAGAAGGAGGAAAACATGTTTATTGAAAGGGGAATGGTAGGGTAGGAAGGAATATTGCAACAGTGATCAGGACATCTACAGTTATGTTAAGTATTGTGTTCTTCCTTAGACCACTGTTGCAAAATTCCACACTGTTGGGTGATTCCTAAAACAAAGGATGTCAGTATGTGACACAAGAGAGATGTCACACAGTCTAGCTAGGACTGATCTGGTGAAGGCAACTCTGGATTTGGGAAAAGTGTCAACTCTACAATGCTTAGTAAAGGTATTCACCAAGGACCAAGTGGCTGCTCTTTTGATAGCCCTTGAATCTCCCCCTTATAAAAAGCTCCAGAAGAAGTTATTGCTCTGGTAGAATGTGCCTTCTCTGGTGAAGATCAAGACTTGCCATGGCGAGTGTCGCAAAAGGAGATGGATTTAGAAGTCCAGTTAGCAATAGCTTGCTTAGAAACTGGGTTACTATGTACAAGCAGTGAGTACAGGATTCTCTGACACTTGTTTTGTTGGTTAGGGAAGAAGTTATGGAGACTGGCTGCCTAGCTGAGGATACCTCATTTACCACTTTAGGCATAAAGGATGAACTGACTCTCAGATGCAGTCTGTCCTTATAGAATATAAGGAAGGGTGGGGAGGCCACCAGGGCCTGTAGCTCAGAGATTTGTCTAGCAGAGGTAAGGGCAACTAGCAGTATGGTTTTCCAAGCACAGAATTTGAGAAACGTGTGATGATGTGAGGTATTGCCAGCTATGCCAGGAGAAGTAGGCAGCGGATGTGCAATATATGCCTGCATAGCTAGCTAAAGTTTTGTAAAGAATTATGTCATTTGTACATCAAACTGATTTGAACAGATGCTTGTGTTGAAAAATGTATTTGTAAAGCTGCTTGTGTTAAAAATGTACCAACAGTGTGTCCTGCTGGACAGAAAAAGGAATACACTTCTATGTCAGATTGTATGATAACTATTGAAATGAATATATTGTAGCAGAGGATACTAGAAGAGAAGAGGTTAACTCAGTACAGCTAACCTTGAAAAATAGTTTAAAATTAAATTACCGTATCTTACAGTTATGACTGCAGCCAGAGATGAAATGTCAGTGAAAACAAGGACTAAGAATTCTTGTTGTATTGTCTGTAAAAGTGAATGAATTGCTACACTGGCAGGGTGAAAGTGTTAAAATGGTTTTATGGCTTCCAGATGCTATAACACATCTTAGTAAAGCTATGTCTGTGTGTATGGTAATACATATGTGCTAAATTTTGGTTCAGTTTCTAGTAAATGGGGTAGTATGAGAACCAGAATTCAGATGACCAGATGTATGTGATGTCATTCTGTAATCCAGGACAAAAAATATGCTTTAATACCAGATGAGACAGATGTCTCAGAACAGTCTGCTTTTGGAACCTGACAAAGAAGGACTTCTTCATCCTGCCTTGCTCTGGTAAGTAACCAGGGAATATTAATTCTTTAGCTCAGTCAGTAAAATATAGTGAGATTAGTTAAGTACTGTTTTTCTGTATCTGTGTGAATATATTCATCTGTGTTATTTTAATATTTCCTGTGACTGAAACTCTGGTGTTTATTGTAAATAGATATTTAGCAATTTCATGTTATTTTGTTATTTATTATTAAATATATTTAAACTTCTCATTGTGGCTGATCCTTTAGAGGTTACTTTTTACCTTTGAGAGTACTTATATTTATTTGGTGACACTGTGGCCACTCCTGAAAACATTGCTGTTTGGTCAACATTATTTACTTATGTATTTATTTGACATTTGTTTTCCGGGTTGGTCCAGCTGGGACAGAGTTCTTTTTCAGTGGAGACTCAGGGAGAAAAGCTCCACAGTTAATACAAACATACAATAGATACATTGATACATACAGCATATACAAATGTAAGCAGATATATACCAACGCAAGTTAACATGAATGGTAGTTTGTACATATCAGCACTTATTAAGGTACAGTGCAACAGTATAAATAAATCATACAGATAAATTTTACAGGGCAATGGTTAGTGGTTATTGTGTAGTAAAAGGTGGGTAGGTATAGGTTTCTAAGCTTAGTCATTCTACTGTTAAAAGCTATTACCATTTGTATTAGTATTAATTTCACTCAGTGTACTTGGGTACCCTTGTAAGAGCCTTAGAGTAGCTGGCTTTGGAGTATCTGGTGGCAGTAACTACCTTGTAGTATGGGCAAAGGGTAGCAGAGTGAGTAAATATGTGCCAGTCTTTCCCAAGGGTGTGTGTGTGTGTGTGTGTGTGTGTGTGTGTGTGTGTGTGTGTGTACGCAAATCAAATCTCAAACAGTGCGTCTGTGTCAGCTGCTTAGAGCAGGGACACAGAGCACTGACTTCACAGAGAGAGTGGTGAAGGACTTGGCTTGGACACTCGGCCGAGGACTCAACTTCACAGCCATGACAGTGGGGAGTCTTACTGGGGGCCTGGAGAGACATTGACAGAAACCCAGCCCCCCAGACTAAGCGTGTTCCCTGTGTGCTCTTAAGGGAAGTTGTGCTTGATGCACAGAGCTGCATCTGGAAATACTGTGTGTATCTATGTAAGTGAACGTCTCTCTCTCCAGTGTCAGTGGTGAGGATTCAGGCTCCTTGATTACTGGTCCAGGGGAGGGAACGTCACAAGACGCATATGCTGCAGGCTTAAAAGATGAAAATGTAAGTTTTTCCAGAACAAAGGTGCGATCCCAGGGAGGTGGAAGAGCTTTCTGAGGACATTTTAGGTGAATGACACCCTTAAGAAACTGTTTTACCACTTCTCTGGTGTGCCTTGATAGAACAGTATGCTAGACCAGCTTTTAAGAGCTTACACAAGTAATTGGGAGTACTCGTTTGTATAGGATCCTGTTTCTGATCATTACACCAAATCAAAAATCTTTTCCATTGAGCAATGTTAAGATTTCCTGGTAGTAATTTTCCTTGCCTCCTGGAGAATCAGAAACATATCCTCAGAAAACTGGTGCCTATAAGGGATCAGAATCTTATCATCCATAATGTCAGGCTGAGAGATGGCAGGCTGGGTGAAGAAGAAAACCCTTCTGTTGTGTGAGTAAGTCCATTTTGGGGGATAAATTGTGGTGATAACCCCAGGCTAGGTGGTAGAGAAGGGGAAACCAATACTGACTTGGCTAAAAGGGAGTCATCAGTAGAATCTTTGGTTGGATCTTTAGTAAGACATTTGGAAAAAGAGGAAGGGAGGAAGATATACAGGAATTTCCCTCTCCAATGACAGGTTATGGCATCTGTTTTCCCGAGAGGCCAAGGAGTCCTGTAGCAGAAAACTGGAAGTTACTTGTGGATGGAGACAAACAAGTCTAATTGTGGAAAACCTCATTTGTGGACTAAGTCTAGGAAGACCTCCCTTTTCAACATCCATTTCTAGAGGTCTTTCCTTGATCCACTTAAAAAATCTACCAAGGTACTGTCCTGCAAGGAAATGCAAACTTAAATGGACAGGTTTACTTTTGTGGCCTGATCCCACGCCATAAGAGCAAGCCTACAAGGCTGGTAAACTCTGATTCCCCCTGCTTATTTATGTACCACATAACTGTGGTGTTTTCTGTGGAAATCCTGAGAGGTCCTGGTGTCCACAAGTGCAAGAAGGTCTATAGTGCTTGTATTAGTGGCCTCATCTCCTTTACGATAAGGTGTTCTGACCTCAAATTGGGTGGTCACTGACCTCAAACTCTCAGAGGGCCCGCCCATGCTCCCCATGCAACATCTGAAGCATCATTGTGGTATTCTTGTTGCAGTATTTGCAATTTGAAGGGTAGACCTGGGTTGAGGTTTACCTGTGACATCTATCACTGGATTTTTTTAAGCAGGTGAGAAGAGGGATCTGAGTGTCCAGTGCATGAGAGTGTTGAGATCAACTGTATTTCAGATACCACTGGATTTTTCTCATGTGGAGCCTGGCTAAGGAAACCACAGGTATGGCTGCAGCCATGAACCTTAGGGCCCTGAAAAATTCTCTTCCAGCGCAAGTCTGAAGAGGTAAAAGTGACTGGAAGTAACTGGAGAGAATCTGTACCTGCATAAGTTTTGTGTCTAATCTACAGCCTAAGAAGACTAGACCTTGGGTTGGTTCCAGAGTGGATGTCTTTATGCTGATTGTAAATATGGTGAAGTTGAGATACAGCAGAAGGGTTTGTAGAGAGGGTGCCTGTATCAGCAGGTTATCCAAGTAAGGGAATATATGAATTTTCTAAGTCCTGCAGAAAGCAATGACTGGAGCTAGCTACTTTGTGAAGACCCTGGAAGAAGTCCAAAAGGCAATGCAGAGAACTGAAAGTGTGATGGGTAAGCTGAAAACCTCAGACATTTTTTGAAAAAAGGGTGGATCGGGATGTGGTGGTAGGCATCCTTTATGCCCAAGGACACCAGAATAGCTTGAGGAAGGATGAAGGACAAAAGTGTTTGGAGGGATAGCATCTTAAAAGATGGGACCTTTATAAAGTGTTGAGAGTGGACAGATCCAATACAAGTTTCTATTCTCCTTATTTTCTGGAACAAGGAAAAAGTCTTGACTAGAATAAATTTTTCCAAGTACTGCTGTGGCACAGGTTCTATAATGCTTTGGTCAAGCAAGGTTTGGATGATGGGAGGGAGTAAGTTCATCTGATTGTGAGGCAGAGAACATGGCTCAGATAAAAAAATCTAGTGGATAAGCAGCAAGTCGTGGCAAGCAATAACCTTCATGGCAGTTTGGGTGTTCCCCTAACCCAACCCACCCCAAGTCGGAATGCTGATGGGACTAGTGGTTATTAGTCCCAAACTAATGGACTAGGTAATGGACATTCTAACAATAATGTAGGCGGAAGAACTTTTAGCCATGTGGTGATTGGTGACAATGAGCATTGGAAAAGTAATATTTATAAGTTTGATGAGGATAATGGTCAGTTTCTGAATAGTGATGAACATGAAAATGTAGAAATGACTTTGGCTGAAAGAATTAAAGTCTTTGAGAGAAAGTAGTTTATGTTCAAAAAATTGCAGCTTGAGAATGAATATTTGCAAAGAAATATAGGTTCATAGGTTCATAGGTTTATACTAGGCTATCTGCCCTAAGGCATTTATAAGCCTAGCCCAAAGTTTTGTGGCTTACGCCACCCCTTATATGAAAAAATACTGTGCCCATTAATTTGTTGTGCCTCTGTCCAGCAGTGACACAGAGATGATTCCCGGGGTAAACCTATGATCTCCCATCCACAGGTCAAGATTTCTCTTGAACAGAGCCAGCGAGGTGCTCTGCCTCACATGGACCGGGATTTTATTCCACAGCATAGGGAGTCTCTGAGTGATAAATCTATCCCTCCAACACGTCCTATTTATATCCATGCTAAGGTTTAAGTCGCTTGCTCTAGTGGTTTTGGTGGATTTGGATTTTTTGAGGTGGAGCATGTCCATTAACTCCGGGTTGGACATGGCCTTGTATGTCAGGCACATGTCACCTGTGAGCAGATGGTATGCGACTGAATAGAGCTGGAGTTTCTTCAATCTGGCAGCATATGACAGATTTTGGAGTCCCTTTATCCTTTTGGTGAGGAACTTTTGGGGTCTCTCCAATTGCTGCAGATGTCGGGTGAGATACATCCCGAATGGGGCATTGTACTCGATCATTGGTCTGATAAGTGAAGAGTACAGGGGAACAATGACCTCACTAGATCTGGATGTGAATCCCTTCATGATCAGGTGGGCAATGTAGAAGGTCTTTCTAACCACTTTAGCAACGTGAGTGTCAAAAGAAAGGCCACTGTCAACCTGAGTCCCCAGGTCCCTGATAACCTCTTCTGTGCTTAGTGGATTGCCACCTATATGGTAGCTTGGGGTTACCTTGTTTTTCCCGAAGGGTATGACTATACATTTTTGGCGTTTAACTTCAGGCCATGGCTCTGGCACCAGCTATCTGTTTCCGTGAGTCCCTTCTGAAGGATATCCGTGTCCGATGCACTTTCCACTATGGCGCCCAGTTTGCAGTCGTCTGCAAACTTTGTCAGCCAAAGTCCTCCCATGTTGGCCTGTACTTCTGAGAAGTAGATGCCTAACAATAGGGGGCCAAGGACCGAGCCCTGTGGGACACCACTTGTGACCGGCTTGGAGTCTGACATAGCGCCAGCAACTCTAACCCTGTGGGTTCTGTCCTTAAGCCAGTTTGCAACCCATCTTGTGACATATGGGTTTACATTTAAGCTGGTAAGTTTTTCTACAATACCCGAGTGGGGTATTGTGTCGAAAGCCTTTGCAATACAGAGCTAAATATGGTACCCCAGGGATTGCGTTTTTGGAAATATCCCAATGGGGTTGCAAAAAATACTGCAATGTTGAACGAGGTCCATCAATTATTTGATAAGACTGGACAGGGCCTTATGAAAATTATGATTAAATTTAAGAAAAGCGTGTAAAGCACTCAAGGAAACCAAAAAACTCCAACCAGAGTGCAATAGCCAAAAGGAACACTCGATACTTCTTAAAAAACTTTTAATGTCACCCACCCCTACTACCGCAGATAAAGAACTTTGAAAAAATATTAGAAGATGAAATTAGAGCAACACAAGTTAAGAATAAGTGTAGATATATAAATAATTTAAATAAGGGGGAGAATGACATGTTAATGGAATTGATGAATAATAAATCTATAAGAGTAATGAAACCCGATAAGGGTGGGGGGTAGCAATTATGGACAACATTACCTACGAAGGGAAAATGAACATGATTCTTAGGGATGAACACAAATATGCAGTAGTTTCAAACGTGTACCTTCTTTGTGTGACATTAAAAGTTTTTTAAGAAGTATCGAGTGTTCCTTTTGGCTATTGCACTCTGGTTGGAGTTTTTTGATTAAATTTAACAATTATACTATCGAAAAATATATGGCCGAACTGGATCTGCAAAATAAGCAAATTATGGAAGATGTTTTGTTCAACCAATATCAGTTGAATTTCAAACATATGCTGGAAAGTATAGACAGTAACTGCCGCGTTATTTTCCAGTGTAAATGCGGCAAAATTAAAAGGGACACAGAAGAGTATCATAACAAAAAGGTATATCCACTATCTGATGGTTACCGAGGCAACCAAAGTCAGTCCCCCAATTATGATGGTGATAGAGATCAGGAAGTGATGACAGAAAGGTATTTAAACAGCCAGCGACAGTCCGAGTTCCCTTTAGAGGACAGGCCAAGGCAGTCGGAGAGATTGAGGAACAAGGGGCGAAAGGCCTATCTGGTGATGAGAGAGGAAGAGGTGCATTATATGGAGAAGGGAGCTCGACTGAAATGCAATTTTCAGCACAACGGTATAGAGAAAAAATGGGGGAGACAGAAATAAACAGTTGTGATGAATCCCTTTTAAATGTAAGTTCTTATGACATTTTCAACTGTTTCGTCAGTGATAGAAGGATTAACTTTGTTATCACTGGTAATAATTTTTTGGGGGATGAGTTAAGGTTGCAAGAGAACATTGAAGTAATGGTAATGGAGGACAACGAGAATGACAATTCGATTTCTGTGGTGGGCAGAACACGTGCCCCAGGATTGGGAAGTAATAATTTTACTGTGAATTTCTGTTGTGGTAACAAATTAGTAAGACATTTAGAGGCATTAAATGTTTCCGCTTTTGCAGATTCACGTACACTTGCATTTGATAATGATTCATAACTGGTTTATAGTGCATTTGCAGCTCCTACTATTACAAAAGTAAATGATGATGGTATAAATTGTTTTGATATGTCCTTTAATGGGATGGTTGATGTTGTTCAGAATGAACTGTACATTCTTGAGGAAGATGATACCAGTGAGGACATTGGTTTGGACATAAGTGTTAAACCTGTGGATTTGTGTAATATGAAAGACACAGTAACTTTTGTTGATACACTGAATATTTCGGTTATCACCGAAGGTGGTGAAGTTACATTAAATAGTTTTGGTAGGGCCAATGAGGCAGTGGAAGTTTTTAATGTTTCAAATGATTTTAATAATTTGACTAATTCAAGTACACAACATAATGAGTTGAGCATTGATGATGATATGAATTTATTGTTAAATATTGAGAAGGTTTCAGATATGAGTATGGATATTGATATATTGGTTGAGGCAATTGAAGTCGTATATCAAACTGGGATTTTTAATGAACCGAGGGTAATAGTAAATAGTAGTGAGGATTATAATGTATACAATTATTCTAAAAAAGAAACTGATACTGCTTATGCTAACCTATTATCACGGGGTCTATCATTTGTGCCTTGTAGGCGGGGGAACGTGGACCAAGTTTTAACTGACTTAAAAATACTTACTAGAAAAATTCATTTAATAATGTTTTTTAATGATGAAATTTCACATCAGCAGAGAAATGGCCTTGTTAGGCCAAGTAAATTTAATCCCCCAGATAATAATATTGTTGCGATTTATGAAAAATGTTGTTAGATTGACATTAGGGAAGGTTTTAGGAAAGTAAAAGAAGGGAGGAATGAGGAGGATGCAAATATGAGTGTAGAAGAGCAAAAAATGTTGTTTGAGTTGGCTCATGATAAGGAGATTTGCATCATGAAACCCGATAAGGGTAATGGTGTGGTATTTATGGATAGGAATGATTATATAGACAGTATGACGTTGATGTTATTGGAAAACACATACCCGGAGGTCTGTTTGAATGAGATTAATATAGCACATCGTAAGTTGGATTTGATGCTTCATGACATGTTATTTCAAGGCCAGATAAATGAAACTGTTCACAGTTATATAAAAAATGATAACCCCATGATTAGCAATATCTTTGTCATTCCAAAGATACACAAGGGGTTAGGTAATGTGAAATTTAGGCCTATTGTAGATGGCAAGCATAGCAAGAACTGTTTTATGAGTAAATTTTTGGATCACCATTTAAAGAAGGGTCTAGCTACTTTTTCTTATATAACTAAAGATTCCTGGGATTTTTTGGAAAAATTAAATAAGATTGACGTTGGTGATACCACCATATTACTTACGGTGGATGTATGTAATTTATTTACCACAATACCATACCAGATAGAGTTGAGTTGGTTGGAACATCAGTTAAGAAGGACTCAATTATATGACCAGGACCAAATAAATGTTTTATTACGTTGATGGAGGCAGTTTTATCCAATAACTTTTTATTTTTTGAAGGACATTACTATAAACAGATGACAGGAGTAGCTATGGGGGCGGCTTGTG